>NW_015388689.1:4480-17322 GCF_001527695.2 Protobothrops mucrosquamatus
GATGACCTCCAAAGTCCCTTTCTACTTTATTATTATTATTATTATTATTATTATTATTATTATTATTATTATTATTATTATTATTATTATTATTATTATTATTATTATTATTATTATTATTATTATTATTATTATCTGAAATCCATCTTTGGAAATATCCACAACTACACAAACCTGTTTGCCCGACTGATCCTTCTTGACAAAGCCAGTGGCTGCAGCAATATTTCCAGCACCTTCCACCGTCTTCTGGGCTACGGCTGTCACTCCGGTGACAACAGCTCCCCCTACATTTGACACTTGCTCTTTGGTTTTCTCAGCCACTGTAGGGGGGGAAAATGTTAAAGGTGAGAAGAGAAGAAAAATTCTCAAGTGTTCTTTTCAAGGTCAATCTGGCTGTCTCCGACTATTCACAGGTGGCACAAGATACAATTTTATTGTGCATGCAAAAGAAAGAAAATCACAAAAGCATCTCTCTGTTAAATCAAACTTGTCTTATATGCATATTTTGTATCTAGGGTACAATTACACATAATTTTTTTAAAATTTAATTTGAAAAATTAAAAAAATTAAAAATTATTTAAACTACAGTTGAAATTCCAAAATAATCTTCCAGCTGGAGCTTCTGGCAGGATAACACTTGCTTAAATATGCAAAGAAAGATCAACTCATCTGATTATGCATCTTTTCAATGTTTGTAGCAGCTGTATTTTTTCCAGATCATAAAAGTGTGCAGTATCCATTTAAACTCTTATCCAGTTAAATTCCCAAAGCCATTAGTAGATAATTCAAAACAGGATGAACACCTACAAAAGCCAATGAGTCTTTCTAAATAAAAACTGAGATGCTTTGAGTGGTCTCAAGGATGAAAGTAAGGGAAGGTAATTCTTGGGGGTTTCCCTTGCCCTTCCCCACTCTATATATCCCCAGAAGGATTAAAATATCCTGCCCTTTCATGTCACATTGTCATTTGATGGCATTCTAATCTCTTTAGAAATCAAACTGACTGAGTTGTAGTCTGCAATGTTTATACAGGTAGTCCTTGACTTATAACCACAATTGAGCCCAAAATTTCTCTTGCTAAATGAGACAGTTGTTAAGTGAGTTTTATCCCATTTTACTACCTTGCTTGCCATAATTAAGAAAATCACTGCAGTTAATTAGTAACACGGTTGTTAAGTGAATTTCGCTTCCCCATTAACTTTGCTTGTTAGAAGATTGCAAAAGGTGATCACATGACCCCGTCATAAATTTGAGTCAGTTGCTAAGCATCTGAATTTTGACCACATGACCATGGAGACACTGAAACCATCATAAATGTGAATAATGGTCATAAGTCACTCTTTTTAGTGCCATTGTAACTTAAAACAGTCACTAAGTGAACTGTTGTAAATTGAGGACTACTGTACATTGCTTATACCTGTTCTACCTGATGGATCTTCCTTCATCAAATAAGTTGGCAGAACAACTCCAATCCCATGATGCTCACAGCCCACCATTTCACAAAAGTTATACCCAGCTGTTTATATTGAAAAATCCATTAACCTGAACATAAAATATACCCATCTGAATTGAGTCCACTTCATATAATCAATTCAAATATACAGAGCAGGTTGACTTGATTCAAAAGTTGAACAGATTTTTTACTTGGGCATTAAAGCCTCTTCTGCACTGTGCAAATCAAAATGTATCATGCAGACCACTTTGATAAACAAGTATGATTTAACAAATGAAATCATAGATACTTCACTGAATTAGCTCCGCGTTGCAAATAATGTACACAACCCTACTTAAAGGCTCTTTCAGGAGTACAACAGATTCATGCTAAATGAATGCATCAGATGAAAATACTTTGGTTCTATTTCCATGGAAGCTAGTATCAACATTATTCACATGTTCCAATGAACCAGTACACAGTAGTGTGTAGACAATGAGCATAGCTCTGGTGTAAATGCAGAAGAGAAACAAAATATATTGGACAAAATTTGTCACTTGAAATTAGAGGAGAGACAAGCAAGATTGGGGCATTCAAATGGTTTTGTCTACAGCAACATAACTAATATTATGGATTATATTAGTTATAATCCCAAATATTTATAGGTACCTTTGATACAGACTTTGCAGAATACAATGATTTGGAGAATTAGGTAGAACACAGAACTGCCCAATGCTTTGGAACTTCCTTCTTACATCCATATTTTATCAAAAAGGAAGAAAATTTGCTCTTGTACCAGCTGTCATTTGATGTCTAAGCAAGGTCAAAATGTGTTCTGAGATCCTGACATGAATTTCAGCTGCAGCAACAAGAGCCACAAATTATTTTATAAGAAAAGAATTCCTGGAAATCTAAGTAACAGGCATATATATCAGTCATTTGCTGCTGTTGGGGGCACACAGCCAATAATTGTACCGAAATGCTAAGAAACTATTTACTATTCCAGGGCCATCCTTGACCACTGAAGATAATATCTCTACGGTCTAGAGAATAGATTTCCTGTCGTTTTGCCAGCAACTCTGGTTGGCATCTTCAGAGGCAAAGTGGTCTGCTATGCAGATCACAGGCAAATGAGCAGGGACTGACTGACTAATTTGACAGCCACAGTTCCCATGCAACACCAGGAAATCTGTTCTCTAGACCATGTTCACTAAACCTTGAAGCTCAACAGATACCAGCTGTGAAAGCCTACGCCAGCATATGTAACTGTGTATAACTAATTTTTAAACAATTGCCAGTGTATCAAAGGAGTTCTAGGTATGAAAGCTGCTTTCAATGTGAGAAAAGACTACAGATGCCATGGAGCACTCCATCCATTATATATCAGAGGTCCCCAACCCCAGACTGCGGCCCACTACTGGGCCTTGAGCCGTTTGGAACTGGGCTGGGCAAGTGTTGGGCAAGCACGTGTGCATGCATCCCCACCTGCATGTGCAGCAGGTGAGTGCATGCCCATGCACTCCATTTGCATGAACAGGAGTGCACACGCTTGCTGCTTATGCAAATGGAGTGCATACGCACACGCTTGCTCTCTGCTCATGCAGAACCACCCCCTCTCCACCCCCCTCCCAGTGCTCCACAAAGCTGCAAAGGTTGGGGAATTCTGTATTACATGTTTCTCTTGCTGTAAAAATAATCACTGAGGCCCACTGGTTATTGCCCAAAAACAGATATGCAATCTGGGCCAATACTTTGCTGGCTTTGTATTCACTACAGATGGCATGTCATGTGTCTGAACAATCAGAAACTGGATTTGTACTACAGATTAATATCTCCAAATGTCCTATCTACAAGAATATTCCTCTCCCGATAAGACCAGTGGTGGAATTCAGCCAGTTTGTACCAGTTCGGGAGAACTGGTAGCTAATTTTTTGTTGCCCAGGCCCAGAATGGACTTCCAGAAGCGGCATCTACACAGAGAACCGGTTGTTCACATTTTTGAATCCCACCACTGGATAAGACCAATAGTGTTGTTTCCCAAATGCCAGATCATATCGCAGACCCTTTCCTTCCTAAATCAAAGCCTATTTTTTTAAAAGCAGACAAAAGATTTATTGATGACTTAGAAATAGAAATGCAGATAGAAACGGACTTACCTGTTGTGACACCATGAACCACACCCTCTTTGGTCTTTGACCCTGTTTATTCAACAACAACAAAAAAAAAAAATCAGTGGAAACTGAATGGAATGAGTCTTAGGAAGTGTGAAGATACAATTAAAGAACCCCAGGCTGAGTTCACACAACTTGTTGATCCTAGGTTCAACACAAATTGCTGTGTTTTTATAAAATAGTAGCCCAAACAATAGACTGCAAATTATAACTTAACATTAGGACTTGGTTCACACAAAGAGAATAATGGAGTTCCAATCCCTCTGCCTTTTGGAATTTAACTGGACAGAGCCTTTTTGTGGTGAAAAGTATTGGATTCTTTAGAGGTCTTTTGTAGCAAATTACAATTTATTAATGCAAAAAATTTCTGATGCATGGGTAAGCCTTCCATATCCAAAAGATGCATTAAACATTTGCCTTTTGTGCATTTGAATGATATAAGTGTGCTAAGCTGGTTTATGTTGACAGTGCTCCCAGATGCCAGATTGTTGGATTTAGCTATGCCTTTTAATTGCCCCATGCTGTGAAATGAAACAACATCTATGAAAAATGCAGCTTTCACACCAGCCGTGAAGCATGAATCATACAGTTATTTGGTTGGGCATGGCTAAATCTGCTGGCTCAGTTTCTTTAAGGACTCGAATTCCATCAAAACAACCTCTAAATAAATCCAATATAAATCTATTAATCCGCTTCTACTCCTAAATTATCACATTATTAAAGTGAAGTAATCTTGGCCAGGAATAGGAAACCTACACTTTTCAGGAGCACCCCTCTCAAAACATACACACATATCCCTTAAGATTGCACCGACAGTAAAATAGCTGCATTTTTGTTGTTTTATCCTTAGAGAAGTAACCATTTGGTTACTGTCTTTCTTTTTTCAGAATTTAAAGGGTGGGGATGGAACTGGGAAATTACTGGGAGGGAAATTCATTCATAAGCCCCTCTTAAAACCATGGAGAAATTGCTCTACATGGACTCAGCCTTTGGTGTGGATGGAATGGTTTCCCCTTTCTCATCCTTTAAAAATAATAAATGAAGCCAAAAAAATGGATTCAAATATTTTGGCCATACCCTTCCTGATGACATCTTCACATTATTAGATGGCGTCTTCTGAAAGGTCAGCAGATAGTTGCTTGCCACATGACAACTCTTTTTCTCAGCAGTAAACCAGCCTAGACAATAATCTATTCTCAGTTGTGAATGAAGGCAAATATGCACGTCCCAGGATAATATTGCAGGATCCAATCTGGGTTGGTCACTGGGGCAAGAAATTTAGTCTTTCAAGGTTTTGGACTCATACTGGAACTCGTCCTCAGGGAACTTGTCTCTGGTAGAATGTGTGCTTTGAGCTATTCTATGTGTAATATTTATGTGTGGCTTTTCAGTTGTTGATTGGGGTGTTGATGGCCAGCTATTAAGTTATTGGCTGTTGTTTCATTGTGCTGTCAAGCACTCGGTTCCTAAGTACTTGGTAAGCTGGTGGTAAATCAGCACTCCTGTTGACTGACAAGGGGCCTGTTTTCCAGGCTTCAATCATTTCCCTGGCTCTTTTTGTCCCTGCTCAGCCAACAATCTTAATAGCTGCAAAATTGAATGTATGTCTTTGTTCATTGCAATGTGAGGCTACCAATGAGTTTGGATCCCCTCATCTGACTGCTTGCTTGTGTTCTTGTAATCTATTCTCATTTGGGTGAGGAGGATATGACCTATTAGGGCAAATTTGAGTAGGGGTAAGTATTAATACACATGTGATAACAAAGTCAGGGTTCATCAGTGTTCATCTAGTTTAGCTCTACAAGTTAGATCTGTGCCTGCTAATCTGGATAGCAACCATGAATCTACTCCCCGCAGATGCAATGTATCTCTTCTGAATTTCTTTAAGACTTCTTCAAGGTCTCTCCCTGAAGAGATGCAAGCAATCCACCAATACAACAGATATTTAATTTCTAAGTGGAATAAATATTATTACATCCAAAGTACATGTACTTAGTAGATGCTTTAGTTATTTTCAGTTCTAAAAGTTTATTATTCAAACAGAGCAAGAAATGTAATAATGCCTTTGGTTTAAAGGAGGAACATATTACTACAGGTCATCTTGATTGCTCATTTTGTTCAGAATAGCAGCACATAAGAGAGATTCAGATTGCTGTCATGGTTAAAATGTTGGATTGAGACCAAGGAGATCCAGGCTTCACTCTATCTTCAAAACAACTTTTCTCCCCAAATGGTTTTTGAAAAGGTAAATTGAGGAAAGGAATGTAAGAATCTCATCCTGGACAAAAATTGGATGAAAATCTAAAGAATTCTACATACATATACAAATTGAGAGCCCAGAACTTCACATGTTCTTAATGAACCTTGAATCTGTATGAATCTCCAAAGTCTCTCTATAGTTGCAAGAAATCTTAATTTGACTGGGACACACAGGAAAGTGTGTGTTCCACTAAAAATGGAATTTAGATCTGTAAGGGTCACCTGTTCTTAATTTAATTGGGACACATAGGAAAGTGTGTGTTCCACTAAAAATAGAATTTAGATCTGTAAGGATCACCTGTTTGAGCCGGGGGTGGACTAGAAGACCACCAGGTTCCCTTCCAATTCTATTGTTCTATGATTCTAGATTTCATTCAGTTTCATTCATATTTTCTTTCTGTCTTGGCTCTACTCAATGCTTGGCATGGGTTCCTGACGTGCCAATCATGTGTGGTCCTTGGCTCAAAAAAAAAAAATTTAAAAATAAATTAAAATAAAATCACACACTTCAGATTTAGTGTCTCACCACTTACCCACATAGAGGACCCCTTCTTTTGTTTTTCCTGCTGCTTCTGTCATGCCTTGCTTGGTTTTCTCTGCTGCTGCTACCATTCCTTCCTTAGCTTTATTAAATCCTTTCATGAATACATCCATGGCCAAAATATGTCTGTGTCCAGAACTGAAAAACAGATAGCTTTTTATTTAATTCGTTAAGTCATTTAAGAAAGAATAACATCATGTTGTTTAGGAGGGAATAGCACAGTGGTGGCGAACCTATGGCACGGGTGCCACAGGTGGCACGCAGAGCCCTCTCTGTGGGCACGTGCGCTGTCACCCCAGTCTTGGCCTTCAGCTGGGTTTTATAAAACCTTTTCGCTTTAGGCCTCTGCCGCCGTGTGCAAAAAAAAAAAAGGTTCAATCACTCAATCAATTTCAACTTCTCGCAGGAAAAGAAAAGATTTTGCAAAGTTGGGATTGATTGAACCTTTTAGTCCCACCCAATCTGCTGTTACCACCACAGCCACGCCCATCCAATGGGCCATACCCACCCAATGGGCCACACCCTCCCAATGGGCCACGCCAACCTGGCACCCAACAATACATAAGTGGGTTTTGGGTTGCAGTTTGGGCACTCGGTCTCTAAAAGGTTCGCCATCACTGAAATAGCATATCCTTCTATACATACATGATCACCTTGGTCTAAAACTATGCAGATGGCTAAATATGGAGATAACCAAAGCATCAGGGAGGGAAAATGGGACAGGATCATGCTCATTAGAACCACTGTCTTTCATGTATATAGCCACAAAAACTTGTGATTATTTCCTGCAGATGAATGAGTGGCTTCCATCAACCAGGTATCTGTTGCATGTTATCCTGGCACACTGTAGTTGAGTGTAATATCTCTTTAGAGAGGACTTTCAGCTGCCCCCATTTCTCAAAGAGGTCCACTTACAGCTCTGTAGTTCCTTCAGGGTAAAAAGCAAGACCTTTTCATTCTTATGGACTTGTAAATCTTTGCATTTTGGTGTTATTGCACCATGCTTCTTAAGTGGTTTGATTTTTGTAAACATTGCTTTAATGCATTTTTTTAATCACCACCCTTGTTTCACAGTGGTGTAATTTTGGGGAGTTTATGCAAAGATCTTTGAATAGTTCATTTCCTACTTCATTCTAGCTTTAAGTTTTTAATTGTAAATATGTTGCCCAATTTTTTAAATGGTAAACCCACACCATCTCTTCACCTCATTTGACCCCTAGTAACTATAGCATCCAATGATGGTTGTACAAAAAAGCCAACTTTCACAAATTTTTTGATATTCCTGGAATTAAACCACCAAGGGAGTCAAAGAACCAATGCAATATCATTACACTCACATATTACATACTACACTATGCCATTATTTCTGTAATCCTGGTGTGCCAATAAGCACAAATGGCTGACTTCATGCAACATGCTAAACATAAAACCCTAGTCCAAAAATTGGGCTCATACAATCTGCTTAAGTTATAATCATGATTTATAAACCATAATACCAGTTACTGGAGTCATGCAACATGCTAACTCAAAACTCAACACACTACATTATGGCTTAATGTGCAATGTGAACCCAGCACAAATGTTTCCTATATTGTAAATGGTTTTGTGATACACTTGTCAGATAACATCTCATTAATACATTGGAAATGATTGATCACTTTCATATCTTGGGGTACATTCCAGACAGTACATTGACAACCCAATCCAAGCTAAGTTTAGCAACAGATTAAGTCTACTAATTTAAATTATATTTTAATAAGTGAATGAGGCCACCAGCATGTAGCTTATGTCATGCTCTGTAACTCACAAATAAATCTCAGAACAAACGTTACTCAAAAACTGAGACATATGGAATAACAGTTGGAGGTTGCTCATTCCAAAATGGCTACAATATTAATCTTTATAACTACAACAATTCAGTTTTATTCAGGATTCTCTCACCCACACCCCAATATCTTTTTAAGTGGTTGGAGCATTGTAGCTCATTTGTCTTTCAAACAGATTTTAAAATAAATCAGGGCTCCCAATTTTGCCAAGATGGCAAGAATAGAAATGTAAAGCCATAATCTGATATCACAGCAAGTTCTTCTGAACCACAAGCTTGTAATTCTTTTAAAATAGGAGTGTGAACTCCAAGTGGAATGAGGTGATGATGAGGTGGAGCTTCAGTCTGTCTCAAAGGGAGGATTCTAACATTAGCTGAGATCATGTTCGAGCCCCACAATGTGGTTTGTTTTTAAACAATTCCTTATTTTGCAAAATATCCGAGAAAGAACCAAAGATCCTTTTGTATCCTGAAAAAGTAGAAAGACCTCTTGGCTTGCTCAGTCACTTTGATTCATTTTTCACTCAGCAGTGCAATTGAGAAGACAAAATGCAATAATCATCTGAACTAACAGAGACAGTCATAGTTTGGCTTCTCCCTTAAATTACTAGAGAAATTATTAATCTTGGCATCAGCATACCTTCGTGGAACCCAAGCTAGATTATCAACTCTGAAAGAAGTATTTGCCAAATAAATCAATGCTGAGAGAGGAAGAAAGTAGTAGATGGACATGTAATGTATATAAATGAAATGAGGTTAAGATATTTTTTTCCCTTCGAACACCAAATCATTCAGGCAAATCTTCAGATTTGCTTGGTTATCTTGATTCACCAAAGGTTCTCCAGTTTCCTGAAATGGAGAATTGGCTTTTCCTCTTTGAAAAGGGGACAATATAAATCACAGGCACTTGCTAATTTCTATTTTTTTCTCTTTCTCACCCACACAAGTCTCTTACACAAGGGAAGCAGTAAGATATGATCATTATTTAACTATTTGGGAGATGTTTTGCCTCTAAGATGTTCTAGCAGAATGGGTGCAACTGAATTTCCAATAGGTTAGACCACTCTTTAGAGTCAAGGTCTTTTTTATTGGCAGCTGAAGAGCGTTAAAGGAGATGAAATCCCGTTTTTTTATATATTCCTGCATTCCAGACCACCATGAGAAGGACACGGCATATTTCCACCATCTGTTGAAAAGCTGCTGTGCACAAACCCCAATTATAAACCAGCCCAGCTCTTCTGACATCCTTTAAATGCTCTGCAAAACAATTCCCATCACCCCAACCACCTGGGTTGGCAAGGATAGCAGAAACTCTGGTTCAGGGCATCTGGAGACCACCATGGTATACAGAAGGCATGTATGCATGTTAACATGGCTTATTTTTCTCAGGAGTTCCAAGGAAACTAAAACCAGAAGGAAGTTTTGCTTATCCAGACATGATGTTTCAGCTAGATACCTCAATTCTTCTCTACCCCTAAAGATGCAGCATGAAACTGGTTCAGCATCAACAAGGAGATATTCCCCACTTGCACCGCTCTCTGGCCATCCTTGAGGTGTTAACTGAGACATCTATTTATTAACCGTCTCATTTTTCTTTTCCCCATAGCCAGGTCTGCTGATTATTAATTCGCTTCGGTGCCAAAAGCTTAATTGAGAATCTTCGATACTTCCTCCAAAGTCTTGCCCGTGTCGAAGGAATTACTCCGAAAGCGGGCACGCACCGAATGGGCACAGTTTTCCTTGCACGCTTACATAATCGCCAGAGCTCAACAACACAGCGAGGCTCCGAGTGAACGAATGTTACACCCTGTTGCAGCTCCCTTCTCGGTCTTCGCGAGAAAAAAAAGCTGCCCCGCTTTAGCCTCACTTCCTCCCCCCCGGGTAGGCATGTGCAACGAGCAGCCTCCTGCGACCCCTTAGCAGCCTCCTGCGACCCTTAGCAGCCTCCTGCGACCCTCCTCCCGAGAGATTCCTGTTAAGTTACTTACCCCCCCCTCTGGTTTATTTGCTTCGCGCCTCCTCGCCTTGCTCGTGGGAATCGACAGTTAGCCTTCCGCCCTGTTTTAATTTAGAGCGAAAAAGGAGGCTTGGAATAAAAGAGGGGGGGGGGAGAGAGAGAGAGAGAAGAAAAGCGCCCCAAGAGTTGCCAAAGAGGCGCCCCGCGCTCCCCTTCCGCGCTCAGTAGTACATCCCCGCCGAGGTCCGCCTTGAGGATCAGCCGGTGGTACCCAGGCTCCCGGGTCCGCCCAGGCGAGGCAAGGACGTCGCGGGGAAGGCAGGAAGGAAAGAAGGAAGGAAGGAAGGAAGGCAGGAAGGCTCCCCTCGCGGACCGGAGAGAAAACTGCGCCCCGCTTCGCGGCTCCAACGTCGCGGGGGCGGGGGAAGAACAAGCGCGCCTCTTCTCCTTGGCTCTTTGTGCCGGTTCGTCAGGTAAGCCAGGCGGCGCCCATCAGCTCCCTCGCCCTCCCCCCATCCCGGTCTTCCCATCTTCCCGCGACTCCGCCTGGTGGGAAGCAGCACCCCCCCCCCCACGTCCAAAAGACAGCCGGGCTCCAGTTTCGCAGTCCCTGCCCATCCCTCGGGATACCCGGGGACGGGGGGGGGGGGGGGAAAGGAAAGCGCTACTGGATTTGATCCCGTGCAACAAGAAGAGGGGGTGGGGGGTGGTGGGGAAGGGGAGAGAAGTATTTTGGTGGGTACTGTTGCTTTTAGGGTTAATACTCCTCCTCCTTGGTGGCTAACCGCGCCCTTTTTATTCCTCCCTTCGTTTATATTCCACCTGTTGTGCAGTGTTTCTCAACCTTGACCATTTTAAGGCGTGTGGACTTCAACTCCCAGAATTCCACAGCCAGCGTTGCTGGCTGTGGAATTCTGGGAGTTGAAGTCCACACGCCTTAAAATGGTCAAGGTTGGAATTCTGGGAGTTGAAGTCCACATGCCTTAAAATGGTCAAGGTTGGAATTCTGGGAGTTGAAGTCCACATGCCTTAAAATTGTCAAGGTTGGAATTCTGGGAGTTGACGTCCACATGCCTTAAAATTGTCAAGGTTGAGAAACACTGTGTTAAAGCAACAGGCTTGATGATCGAAGGAGCCATTCTGGAAGGACGCAAATGTCCTTTTCTTGACTCGGGGCTGGGGCGGGGGGAAAGAAAAAAAAAGATGAGGTAAAACCAAAAGGATGGGAAATTGCAAGGAAGACATCTCGTGGAGGATCCTACTTTTTTTTGCCTAGTAAGGCAAAGCCATAGTTAGTGAAATTAGGACTGATTTCATGAATCTGGATGTCTTGCGTTCGAACAGTGACACTGAGGCTCAAACTAGTCAACCGTGTTTTGGCTATTGGGTTTGGGTTTGTCTGAAGCGGAGCCGATTGGTTAATCATTCTGCTTTTCAAACTTCCCGAAGTTCATGATCTGGGTAAGAAAGCACCCATCTTTTCTCATGATTGAGCCTTAAACATATCGCCTCTCGGAGATCTGTCTAGTCCAGGGGTCTGCAACCTTGACAACTTTAAGACTTGAAGTCCACAAGTCTTAAAGTTGTCTTAAAGTTGGTCTAGTCTCAGCTCTTTTATGACTCATGGACTTCAATTCCCAGAATTCCTGAGCTGACTCAGGAATTCTGGGAGTTGAAGTCCATGAGTCATAAAAGAGCCAAGGATGCCTACCCCTGGTCTAGTCCAACATTGGCAAGTTAAAGACTTGAGGACTTCAGCAACCATGCTGGCTGGATAATTCGGGGAGTTGAAGTCCACAAGTCTTAAAACTTGCCAAGATTGGACACCCCTGTGAAGAACAATATAATTAGAGCTGGAAAAATGGCAGAAGACCACAATCAAAGTAAACGGAAGCCTTGAAAACCTTCCCTGTCTGCAAATGATTTCCTGATGAGCTGTATTTTCCTTGCTCTTTGGAAACAAACTAGGGGGCAAGGGAAGGTCAATGTGTCTGGGGATAAGCAGTTCCACAAAAGATTGGGCATCGCTTGAATTCCCTGTAGATAACATTGCATTGATGAAGCAGCCTTTGGCAAACCTTCTGTCTGTTTTTCTGGCAGGAACATTCAACCCAGATAAGGTAGTCTCAAAAATATCCAGGACCTGAACCATGTATAATAATAATAATAATAATAATAATAATAATAATAATAATAATAATAATAATAATAATAATAATAATAATAATAATAATAATAATAATAATAATAATAAAGTTGGAAGGGACCTTGGAGGTCATCTAGTCCAACCCCCTGCTCAGGAAGGAAATCCTATACCATTTCAGACAAATGGCTGTCCAATCTCTTCTTAAAAACTTCTAGTGTTGGAGCATTCACCACTTCTGGAGGCAGGTTGTTCCACTGGTTAATTGTTCTAACTAGAGTTGACTTGACTCAAAACATAACTACCAGCCAATGCAGATCTGATGGTAACATTGTTATATGAGTGAATCTTACTGTATCCTTGACCACTTGGACTGATGCACTTGGTCTAGTTGAAGTTTCTGAGAATTCTTCAAGGGCTGTCCCATATAGAGCAAACTGATTTTGTCCAGACACAAGGATATGAGTGCTGATGTGAACCTAGGCAATAGGTTAATTGAGTCAACTTTGGTTTC
>NW_015388689.1:17422-34933 GCF_001527695.2 Protobothrops mucrosquamatus
AATAATAATAATAATAATAATAATAATAATAATAATAATAATAATAATAATAATAAAGTTGGAAGGGACCTTGGAGGTCATCTAGTCCAACCCCCTGCTCAGGCAGGAAACCCTATACCATTTCAGACAAATGGCTGTCCAGTCTCTTCTTAAAAACTTCCAGTGTTGGAGCATTCACCGCTTCTGGAGGCAAGTTGTTTCACTGGTTAATTGTTCTAACTGTCATGAAGTTTCTCCTTAGTTCTAGGTTGCTTCTCTCCTTGGTTAGTTTCCATCCATTGCTTCTTGTCCTGCCTTCAGACGCTTTGGAGAATAGCTTGACTCCCTCTTCTTTGGGGCAGCCCCTGAGATATTGGAACACTGCTATCATGTCCCCCCTTATCCTTCTCTTCATTAAACTAGACATATCCAATTCCAGCAACCGTTCCTTATATGTTTTAGCCTCCAGTCCCCTAATCATCTTTGTTGCTCTTCTCTGTACTCTTTCTAGAGTCCCAACATCTTTTTTACATCGTGGTGACCAAAATTTAACTTAATTAAACCAACTACCTGGTTTTAATTAATGCACAGGGTGAAAAATATTGCGCCTTTCCTTCAAACCCTGCATAAACGGGTGGCTGATTCCACTTGTACTCTTCAGAAAAACAGTGACTTAGTTGAAGTGTGAAACCAGGATTCATTAGATCATGGCTGAACAAATTTCTCTTCTCTCCCAGAAGGCATTCGCTAAAGCTACAAATCATCTTGCAAGCCAGCCTTCCTAAGATTCATTTATGTATTTTTAAAAAGCAATTGTCTTTCATAAACTGTATTTCTTCTGAGAAAGGAGTATTGGTGGAAGATTTATCTACTTCCCACATTGTGGGGAATACAACAAATAAGAACTGCAATGTTTGCAGTTAGGCAGAATCAAAGCACATTTTCTAAACTGTCTCCATCTCTCTCTCTCTCATGCTTAATGTCTCTTAGTTTCTTGTTGATCTAATTTGGGCAATAAGATCTCAGGTTGCATTTTTTTTTCTTTGTTGAATTACCATGTCATTTTTTTTTCTCAAATGAAGTAGGCAGAAATAAACACAATATTTACCCAATGGAAAGGGCGACTCTGAATTGAAAGGAAAAAACAGGCAGAAAAGGGGTTATCAACAGACTGAAATTTCCTATAATGTTTTTTTCCCCCCTTCTTTTTGCACAGGTTGATGGGGTCTGTTTGCATAGCTACTTTGTAGTATGTCCCACTGAGTTCAGAATTCTCATTGACAGGCAAGTAGGCTTAGTAGTTCTCCACCTGTTTAATCAACGAATCAGCCTCAGTCTCCTCTCATACCAGGGGTAGTCAACCTTGGCTCTTTTATGACTCGTGGACTTCAATTCCCAGAATTCCTGAGCCAGCTTAGCTGGCTCAGGAATTCTGGGAGTTGAAGTCCACGAGTCATAAAAGAGCCAAGGTTGACTATCCCTGTCTCATACCCTTCCATGCACAGAGGATAAGGATCTGCAGTGGAAGGCCTCTCTATTCATAGGGATTCTCTATCAATTAAGGATGCTGATTTCATGAATTTCTTATTCTCACAGAGCAGTTCTGTGGATACAGAAAGCTGTGCCTTGTGAATGATCACTCTCTACTATACAGTTACCTTATTTGAAGATCCAGACCATTACTAGATGACAACAAAGAGTTACAGAAAACTCTTTTTTGTGGCTATCTTGTGGTTTGCATTTTTGAATCTAAATGTGGTATTCCTACTTATAGTAACTATTCAATGGGCAACTTCCTCTGTATTTCTTCAATGACTTGTTTTCATTAGTTACCCTTCCCACTTATTCACTCTTTTTTTAACAATGTTTACCAAACAATCAAAATAGATCTGGAAAGGACCTTGGAGATCTACTAGTCCAACCCCCTGCCCAAGCAGGAGACCGTACACCAGTTAAGACAAGTGGCTGTCCAGTCTTTTCTTACAAGCCTCCAATGATGAAGCACCTGCTTCTGAAGGTAAGCTGTTCCACTGGTTAATTGTTCTCACAATTAGGAAGTTTCTTCTTAATTCCAGGTTGCTTCTCTCCTTGATTAGTTTCCATCCATTGTTTCTTATCTTGCCTTCTGGTGCTTTGGAAAATAAATTGACCCCCCCTCTTTTTTGTGGCAGCCCCTCATGTCACCCCTAAATCTTTCTTTTCTCTAGACTTGCCATACCAAGTTCCTCAACCGTTCTTCATATGTTTTAGTCTCCAGGCCTTTAATCATCCTAGTTGTTCTTCTCTGCACTTTTTTCAAAATCTCAATTTTTTTTTGTAACGTGGTGACCAATACTGGATGCAGTATTCCAGTATAATACTAAGGATTTATAAGTGGTACTAACACCTCATGTGATATTGATTCTGTGCCTCTGTTTATACAACCCAGGATTGTATTGGCTTATTTGGCTTTTTTTGCACACGGCTGGCTAATTTTCCATATTCAATTAACCATAGTTATACTTTTTATTAAATATAAATAATTCCATAATTAACCATATTCTCAGCAAATGTAAATTGATGACTTGTGCACAGATAATTTTGAGCAAATGGAGGTAAAACCATTTATATATATATAAAAAAATCTACAACTATCTACAACAGGGGTCTTCAAACTTGGTCCTTTTATGACTTGTAGACTTCAACTCCCAGAATTCCTCAGCCAGGCATGCTTTGTATCCCAAGTCTTTATGTTAAGCCATAATTTTATTTCTTCATTATATTAGTAT
Source organism: Protobothrops mucrosquamatus (assembly GCF_001527695.2). NCBI lineage: Eukaryota > Metazoa > Chordata > Lepidosauria > Squamata > Viperidae > Protobothrops > Protobothrops mucrosquamatus. The sequence goes on from NW_015388689.1 coordinate 20,170, forward strand.
AGAATTTGTATTTGGTTATCTGTTTTTAGAATGTAATATGTTGTTGAACTCAGAAAATGCTATACAGCAACCAATTTTGGTCACCATGCTACAAAAAAGATGTTGAGATCTTGGAAAAAGTTCAGAGAAAAGCAACTAAGTTGATCAAAGGCCTGGAGACTAAAACATATGAAGAACGGCTGCAGGACTTGGATTTGGCTAGTCTAAAGAAAATAAGAAATAGGGGTGACATGATAGCAGCATTTCAGTATTTGAGAGGCTGCCACAAAGAAGTGGGAGTCAAATTATTCTCCATAGTACCAGAGGTCAGGACAAGAAACAATGGTTGGAAACTGATCAAAGAGAGAAGCACCTGGAATTAAGGAGAAATTTCTTAACAGTGAGGACAATTAACCAGCGGAACAGCTTGCCTTCAGAAATCGTGGGTGCTCCATCACTGGAGGTTTTTAAAAAGAGACTGGACAGTCACTTGTCTGAGATGGCATAGGTTCTCCTGCTTGAGTGGGGGGCTGGACTAGAAGACCTCCAAGGTCCCTTCCAATTCTATTCTATTCTATTCTATTCTATTCTATTCTATTCTATTCTATTCTATTCTATTCTATTCTATTCTATTCTATTCTATTCTATTCTAATGTTTTTTTAAATGAATATGAATGTTTGATTTAGTTAATATCCCTTGGTAAGTTCAATACATTTTATACCTGGCCTTACTAGTTCTGCCGAACCCATGTATGACAATCACATTTTTTTGTATTTTGGAATAACATATATATCCTGTGATGATTAGGACTCTAAGTGTTATTGGCAGAACATCAGAAGATAAATTTACTTGGAGATCAGCCTCCCTTATTAAAATCAATGACCTCTCATTCAAAATATAAGTGTAACTTCCCAGCAATCATTATTCTTCTGTTCCTAATGATTTGGTTTATAGATGTACAATCATTTTTATTATGGACAGCCCAGAATCACTATCTATGAGATGAGTAGCCATATAAATATGAGAATAGATGACAGACAGATAGATAAATAGATAGCTTTTATTGTTGCACCATTTTTTCTTCTTCTTTTCAAAACTGTTATTTAACTGCATATTATAAATGCTATTAGAAAACAAATGTACTTTTTTTTTTTTAGAATTCAGAATTAACAAGATCTCCAGGGAACAATTGGAGAAATTTAATTTACTGGTTATCTCATACTTGTCCCTCAGGGTAGAAGGATAATCCTTATTGTATTCTAATATAGGAAGTGAAACTACACACACACACACACACACACACACACACACACAGATCCTAGCCTCTTGATGTATAAATAGTAGTTTGAAATGCTCCTGTCCTTGCCATTACCAGAATTTATACATGCATAATCCTCAGTGAAAAACAAAGGGATATATATGCACACAGCAATAATTACCAGAAACATTTTTGCACAACAGCTTTTAATAAGATTCTCCAATGTGTCATTTCAATAATTCTGCTCCCCCGAGCAGAGCTCTTTTTGATGCTTCTTGCTGGATGTTTTTCCTGAAAAGCCATGAGATATCACTCAATGGGCAGCCTAGGAAATACAGCTTCTCAAAGGGTGTTACATTTTCCCAAAATGGTACACAATGTGGGTATAATCCCAAAAGCCATCATTTCTGTTAAAGGCGCATGTGACCTCTGTTGTCAGTTACCAACTAATGCTCTTTTCAGGAATAACCTAGCTACGGTTGTTCTTCTGCTGCTCATCTCATGTTTAGTTTCTAGTATGCTTGATCTGGAAGTTGCAGTCAATTCAGATTCAATAGCCAATAGCTGAATGGACCACCTGGTCCATGTACAGGTTACACCTTTGCTGAACCAACTGCATCAACTGCCACTTACAGTAGCTACTGAAACATGGTTAGATTTGACTATGACATACAAAATTCTGAATAATTTGGAACTAGGATACCCATTGTTATAGACTTGGTAGACACCACAGGCCACTGAACAATCTTCCTTTCTAAAATAACTAACAAATCAATTCATTGTCTCATAAGAAGAGGAAAAGAAAGATGTCCCTGCAAAATTTTACTTCACTAGTCTTTGCTGACTATGGGGGGGGGGGCAACTCATCTCCATTTTCAGGCCATGAACCAGCACTGTCCGAAGACGCTTCCGTGGTCATGTGGCCAGTGTGACATCACAGAGTGCCGTTTCCTCCCCACTGAAGTGGTACCTATTTATCTACTCGCAGTTGCATGGTTTTGAACTGTTAGGTGGGCAGGAGTTAGGCAAAGGTTCTGTCGCATGATGCTCGGGTCTTGAACTTATGATCTTCTCATAAGGAAATAATATTTTTAGTCCAGCCTTAAATATTTTCTTCTGGATTTGAGACCACCTCAAAAGGATAGCCAACCTTGATTACCCAAAAATGTCACCTGCTCTATGCTAATATATTTTGCTACCTACAGACTTAATGACAATTTTCAGAAGTGCAGTCCTCCTTCTTCAACTCTAGAATAGATACACTCTGCTCTGCTCTGGTTAAAGCATCCATTTAGAGCTCCATGGGTCACATATGTCACTCTTCAATATTTCATCGCTGCCACATTTCCTGTGGACCTTGGAGACCTAAATAAATACGTGTAGAGTGCTGTAATTGAACAGAAAGAAAATTATCCCCCAGCTACCTACAGTTACTCCTTGGAGACACAGTGGCATATCCAATCTGACAATAGGAGTAATTGTCACAGTAGGAATCTCTCATATTCTCATATTCCCGAAAACAAAGTTTGTAATTATTCAGAATGCAGCACATTAACAGGCTGTGGATGGAAGGAATAGAAAGTTGATCTTCTTCCTGGTAAATCATAAACTGGTCCAGGGAAATAGTTTTGAAAGACAAGGAAAATGTTTTTCAGCTTGATTTTATTCATGCCCAAGGAATTGAGGAAGAGCGTCAAAGCTCCATTTGGGTATCTGCGCCAGCTTTCTAAAATCTAATTTAGATTTCCCATCCCAAATTTGAAAATTTAAATATTGTTCCTGTGAGAATGACCGACATTCAAACTAAAAATAAAAGAATAACCCACAGGAAATGTGACTCACGAAGAGCAAGGCTACTCTCTGTTTTGCAGTTCCATACAGCTACAATAAAACCTGTTTGGGTTTTAAGGAAAGAGAGTCTAACATTCTAAGAAATTCAGCTTCTATTTTTTTTTTTTTTTAGAAAAGGAAGTTTCCTCATGATCAAAAGGCAGAATAGGCACAATGAGTAATCATGGTTACATTAATGCAGATTTTATTTAGATATTTGTATGGATGTACCACAGTACATTCCCCTCTTTCTTTGCCATTTTGAGATACTGCCCTTTTCTAGGTGAGAACAGTGATGGCGGCTGTCTCATTAGTGGGCTGTAGCGGTATTTTCAAGGACACCGAAAGCATGACTAACATTTTTATTCTCAATTCTGACTTTCTAAGCTTTGTGTCGTTCTTCACTATCGAGCTGCTCTAAGATAAAGCCATTGTTCTGTTGGTTCGTTATCACCCTTGGCATCTTAGAGAATAGGATTGCTAATCATTATAATCCAAAGAGAAATCTATAGCTTGTGCCCTTAAGCAATGTCTGCAATTTGACAAATGCTACCAGAAGAGCAGAAACATTAATGGGCAGCTTACAGAAGTTCTCTCTCTGTTGCTTGAGATGAGTCTTGCCCTAGTTTTAATAGCTTCTTCTGTGACTTTGGCAAGCCTGGAATGAGGTCTCTCCTTTCAGCTGCCGGCCCTCGCTAACCGAATGAAGGTGAACTTCTTCATTCTCCTTTGTTAACAAAATAACAGAATAACAGAGAGAATTTGAAGGTCCAACCCCCTGCTTAAGCAGGAGACCCTATACCATTTTGGACAAATGGTTGTCCAATCTCTTCTTAAAAATCTCCAATGTTGGTGATCCCACAACTTCTGGAGGCACGTTGTTCCACTGATTAATTGTTCTAACTGCCAGGAAATTTCTCCTTCGTTCTAGGTTGCTTCCCTAGTCTTCTATGAATCAGGGATAGGGAACTATGGCCCTTTTATGGTTTGTGGACTTAAACTGACTCAGGAATTCTAAGAGTTGAAGTCCACAAATCATAAAGGGGCCATAGTTTCCTACCTCTGAACTACACTAGTCTTCATAGACTAGACAATGACTTGCAAGGCCAATATTACCAAAATGGGGTTAAGATTTATAGACAAAGTAAAGACCAGCGAAGAAGTGGTGGTTTTGGGGTTTTTTTTAAAGAAAAAAGTGCTAGCAAATGTTTCTATTATGGCTAAAATAGGATTACTTAGTGACTTGATTACCTTGATCATTTCAAAACCATTTTCTGTTTTGCTAAATTCAAATGAGGATTGGTAAAGAGAAGGGCAAGAGAATATTTATGCCCATTGCTACAAAAAAAAACCCCTTTCCATATGGTAGGGAAAAAGCAGGTCTCTATGCAAATTTTTTTTCGCTCCAATGGTTCTAATAGAGTGATATGCCACAAGGCTTGCTTGCAATATAAGGGAATTGCAAATTGTAATGTGCTCCAGGGACATTGTAAAAGCAACATATTTGAGGCTGTTAAAGTTTTTATAGTAAACAACATGATATTAAAAGTTACAAATGTCTGAAACAACTCAAAATGCTATGATTTTTCTTTCTTGTATTGCTTTCCTGGCTGAGCATTAGAAGGCCAAAGGGATTGGAGTTATGTCGTTGAGAGCTGAAAGAGATTTGACCTCAGGGATTTTTCACTAAAAATTCCCACATTGCATATGTTGGTACTCATTGGGAAGGTTTTTGTCAAATGGATTTCAATTTTGATTATTGCAATTGTGCTGGAGAAAGGGAGTCTTTAACCCCCTCCCAATGAATTTTCCAACTAAAATTGCTACTAACAGCTGTTGGGAATGCTGTTATTATTATTATTATTATTATTTTTTAATTAAGCCTATATTTCTTACAGTTCCCCAACTCTATGTATGAAAATACAGGAGAATCACACAAAGAAACGGGTTTTTCCCTTATTTCTTTTGGAAAAAAAATGGAAAAACATGGATTGTGAAATATTAATGTTGTCTTTTAAAATCATACGTTAAATGATTAATAGAAGCATTTATGTATTGCTACCTAGTCATTTTACACTGTCATATTATTTCTAAAAAAATTGTAAAATAGGAATACTTTCAGGCAACACTATTTTCAGTAATAGGTCATTATAATTTCTAGACATTCCAAAATTTTAACATTGTGGTCATTTATTTGTTTTACTGAGCTTGTAAAAAGTGCTCAACTCATAAAATGTTCCAACCAAAATTTAACCCAGTCTCAATAGACCGAGTTAAAGACAGTACAGGCAATCCTTGACTTTACAGTCATTCACTTAGCCACCATTCAGAGTTACAATGGTAGTGAAAAAAGTGACTTTATGACTAGTTCTTGCATTGATGACCACAGCGGTATCCCTCACATGATCAATATTCAGATGCTTAGCAACCAGCATGTATTGATAATGATTGCAGCATTCCAGGGTCGTGTGATCACCTTTGCAATCTTCTCAGCCAGTTTCTGACAAGCAAAGTCAATGGGGGGAAGCTGAATCCGCTTAACAACTGCATGGTTCACTTAACAGTTGCAGTGATTCACTTAGCAACCATGACAACTGCCTTGCTTGGCAACTGAAATTCTGGACCCGACGATTGTTGTACTGTACATTTTTTTAAAAAGCCAAAGCAATTCAATAATATTGCAGAATCTATGTATCTATGGAGATTCTCAGTCATTCAGGTCGTGGTTGTCCCAAAGGGGCTTTTTCAAGATGCAACTGGACTTTCTTGTTTTTCTCTGAAGGTGTTTCACTTCCTTGGCTGATGGGATCCGCAGCATGCCCCTTCTGCCAGAACAAGTGGGGCAGGTCAATCCTATTGGGATGAGATGGTTGCTCAGGTAATCTGGACCTATTCTTTCCTTTTGATTGTGCTCTGTAGCGTGTAGCATGTTAGGAACAATAATCAGCACAATCAAAAGGAAAGAATAGGTCCAGATTACCTGAGCAACCATCTCATCCCAATAGGATTGACCTGCCCCACTTGTTCTGGCAGAAGGGGCATGCTGCGGATCCCATCAGCCAAGGAAGTGTGGTAGTGGGATCCATAAGAAGACCCCTTTCTGCTGTGACTCCTGCCTTCTGGAAGATCATGCCTATAGTAGTGAAATCTGACCTTCCAAAACAGCCTGAAAATTTGGTTCTGCCAACTGGTTTAGAACTTAGATTTATATACCACTTCATAGTGCTTTACAGCCCTCCCTAAGCAGCTTACAGAGTCAGAATATTGCCCCCAACAATTTGGGTCCTCATTTTACCGATGTTGGAAGGATGGGAAGCTGAGTCAATTTTGAGCCGGTCAGGATCGAACTCCTGGCAGTGAGCAGAGTCGGTCTGCAGTACTGCATTCTAATCACTGTGCCATCACGCCTTGGATCCCCAACTGGGGGTGTCCCATTCTGGAGGTGGCTATAGATTAGGAGAAGATCCCCCACCACCTTTTTTACGCACCGGCCCTTTTTATTCAGCTTGTTAATTTTAATGTTTTAATTAAATTAACATTTAAGATTTTAATGTTTCCAACCTAATTGTTTTATACTAACGAGATGGGCAGCATGTAAAATACATACACACACACACATATATATATACATGTATGTATGTATGTAGGTAGGTAGATAGATAAATAGCTACTTTGTTGCAGTCATCATGTTAGCTAAATTTTCATATTAATGAACACTTAATGTTTGTTGCATTTATATTAATTTTCATTAGTATGAAATATTAAAATTAATCTTAATGAAAACTTAATGTCAAATTCTCTCAAGATCATTTCCTCTGGTATTTCACAGAAGGATGAGACGCCAGGCAGTCTGGAAGCTTTTAGATAAAAGATGGCTCAGTGAAAGACAGAACCGTCACAACAGCAAGTGATTCCAAAAATACTACATTCAACCAATGAGGATTTCATTGAATTTTTTTTTCTCCTGGGGGAGGGGGACATTTTAAAGTAAATTGTGTTCCTTTAGAATGAATGAGAACTGGTAGAAAAATATTAAGTATTTTTGTGTGTGCACAGCATTCTTGAACTAAATAAGTATCATTCAGTTTCCACACGGTTCGAAACACTTGTGATATATTGTCCAATAGAAAATGTGCACGTTTATGAAAACCACACTCTAGAGAAAATAAAGAACATCAATGAATACATGAGGAAAAATTACTTTAACAATGTATATTTTCAAGTAAATATTATATGAAAGGCATATATTTTTAATGCATATAATAACACACAAAAGATGGATGTATATTTTATGTTTAAACATTTAAAAGCATTGAAACTGTTTATAAATTAAAAATATATATTCTCTGGCTTATGCAGAAGCAACATAACTCGTGCCTGCAAAAAATGCAATTGTTAGAGAGAGAAAAATAAATATATTTTTTCATATTTTCTTTCTCACTTCATATATTTATTTTTCTCTCCTGAAATGAAGTGAGAAAGAAAATATGAGCCCATGAAAAATGTGTATAGATCTATGTATAGAACTACAGTATAATATCTTGCTTTGAGTTTAGAGAAAAACTGATAACTCAAATAAGGAAACTTAAAAATTCAGAGATACCAATAGTACAGATTTCCTGGTATAACTGAGTTTTGGCTTCTGGCTACAAAGAAATGGACTTTTTTTGAGGTGCCATTACCATTTTGAAGTTCCCTTCCTAATCTGCTGATCTCTGTCCAATAAAGGACAATATTTGTAGCTCAGAGTTGAAGTGAACTGGTTGTAAAATATATAGCAATAGTTGAGTAAGTTGAGCTGATCTTCCTGTCTACCAGAGACCCACCTGACAATATTTTTAAAAATGTAAGGGAAAATCTAATTTTTTGCATTGATGGTATTTCTTCAATAAACTAAAGAAACTGTGTCAGCCAGGAGGCACTGGGAAGAGTCTGTTATAAAGTATTATGTATATTGTTATTATTTGAGCTGTTTGTCTGTTGATTCACTGATAAATTGTCCTGTCAAAAAAGGGAAACAGGTTCATCCTGACTGCTCTTGTTTTCTGCATTTACCTGCTGAGCTGACCCCATTTGTTAACCAGTCAGAGGTTCAGGATGATTATTTAAAGCAAATGAATCTTCTGTGCTTACTGGCAAGTAATCTAATTCTGTGAGCAAGTCATCAATTCTAAGTTGTGTCAGTGCTTTCCTTGGAGTCATTTGTCCAGACCTTGACTGAGTCCTCTTCTTTTTTCCTTAGAAGAAATAAAAGGATATTCCAAGTTAAAAAAACAAAACAAGACTGTTAAGAACCCAGCTGTAAGCTTAAAAGCTTGACTAAAGAACAAATAAAGAACAAGGTCCAAGTTAAAAAAAATGAAAAGATTGAAGAGAAAGAATTAAAAGAAATTAAATACTGTGTTTTCCCAAAAGTAAGGCCTACTCTGAAAATAAGCCCTAGCTTGATTTTTAGGGGTAGGCCTAATATAAACCCTACTCCAAAAATAAGTCCTAGTTATAGGGCAAGGCGCATGCCTAAAAATCAAGCTAAGGTGGGGGTGGGAGGGTGGAGCTGCCCCACATGCCCCCCACTCACCAGGCCTCCCATGAATTGACACCTGTCTCTTCTCACCAGCCCACTTCTTCTGCAGCATCCCCCGGCCTGCATTTCACAGTCAGAGGCCTTTCTGGAAGGCCTCTGACTGTGAAATGCAGGCCGGAGCTCCATTCTCAGCTGCAGAATGAAGCTGCTCCTTCGGCCGCAGAAGTGGGCCAGCTGGATGGAATTATTGGTGCCACCGCCGTGAGGTGAGGCTGTGGAAAAGATACCCCCCCCTCCCAAAAAAATAAGACCTGGTGCCTCTTTTGGGGGCAAAAAAAAAAAAAAAAAAAGACCGGGTCTTATTTTCAGGGAAACCATGATAGGAGAAAGACTGAAAGGGCTGAGCTGGAATCTCTACATCAAAATTGGAAGTGAGGGCACATAATTCAATGTTGTCTCTAGTCTCCCTTCACAATTGATGCATTTGTAGATATTTACACGTTGAACATAATCTGAAGGCATTTGTAAACATGCACAACTCAACATACAATGTTTTCAAACTTCATCATGATCAGCAATCCCTAGGGCTGCCATATCTAGGCTGCAAAATTCCAGATGACACTAAATAATAGCAAAGAAAGGTGGAAACTTTAAAGCATTTATATATATTTATCTGTATTTCATATTTCTTAACCACCCATTTCTTTCAGAGTGGGGATCTGGGTGGGGTACAATATAATCAATAAAATTAATATTAAAATTGGATGCTGCTGTTGCTATTAGCGCTATTAATGATTTTCTGATTTGTTTGTTGCCTTGACCTGATATCTGCAGCAGTCCCTGATTAAAATAAGAGATTCAGACTGTCTGAGGCATGCACATTTAGCCAAATGACCTACTTTTATCTCTATTCTGTTTTTAAAAAGTTACCTAGAGTTCGATTTAGAATGATTGAATGCTTTCAGGGTTGACTTTAGAATAATGTATAATTGCTAATCTACTTTATTTTCTCTGTCCTAGGTTTGAAAATTGAAAGAAAAGCTGGCAATTAAGCTGGTAGCCTCTATTCTAGGGGTCTTCAAACTTGGCCCTTTTATGACTTGTGGACTTCAACTCCCAGAATTCCTCAGTCAGCGTGCCTGGCTGAGGAATTCTGGGAGTTGAAGTCCACAAGTCATAAAAGGGCCAAGTGTGAAGACCCCTGCTCTATTCTGTTGGTCAGAAAAATCCGTTATTAGTTCTACTAAAGAAAGGAAGAACAGTGTTCAAATAGGATTTCTGATTATCAGTGATCAGCACCTCGGTCAGCTCCTTCCTTGCTGCGGAAGACTATGCCGAAAATGAAAGTAAACAGCGATGTTTCTCAACCTTAGCAACTTAAAGATGTGTGGACTTCAACTCCCAGAATTCCCCAACCCGCTTGCAGACCAGGGAATTCTGGGAATTGAAGTCCACACATCTTTAAGCTACGAGGGTTGAGAAACCCACACTAGACACTTAGTTCCTGTGCTAAACTATTATTTTTCCCTAGAAATTGTTATAAAATATAAAATAGTTGCAACACATTGTTTTTCTTGGTGCACATAGTGTGGAGTTGAGAATAATAGCTAAATAGTACAAGATGAATAGACAAATGGTCTGAATCAACAGCCCATGGTAATCTGGCATTAAAAAGATATTGCTGTTGGTGCCTGCCTTTATAAATTAAATATATCTCACACGATTAGGGTTTTTACTCTTTTACTACTGCACCATGGGAGTCAAAGAAATAAATTTTTAAAAGGCAATGCTTTTATTCTGATAAGAGTTTGGTGTTCAGTCTTGCACAACATTCCGTGGCAGTATCTGCTATGAAGATCAAAATACTTTTGAGAATCCTGCTCAATAATCCATGATTTTTCACTTCTTGCTGTTTTGTAGTTGGATTTTTTTTGTTCAGTATGGCTGTAGCATTATAATGCATGACTATTATTATTATTATTATTATTATTATTATTATTATTATTATTATTATTATTATTATTATATCAAAAATTCCATTTCTGTATTGAACGGTGTGTTGTCTAGGTATAAAAATATTAGAATATAATAATCATCACATTCATCGTAATCTTATCAAAATACAATCGTATACTAGGAAATAGCAATCATATTGTTAAAAATAATATTTTCCACATTGACATTAATTGTATAACAATCAAAACCTTTACTAATCCACTATAGATCTTCTTCATATAATCCACATTTTCTCATATTTCCAACTTTCTAACCTCTGTTTCTGTCAGCTAATCCCATGTCATATAGTATTCAGTTTCTTCTTTTTTTTAAATTTTTAACATTAACCTATCCATTTCTGCACACTCCAGTATTTTTTTAAATTATATTTCCCTCTGTAGGGGTTTCTTTATTTTTCCAATCTTGTGCATATACTATCCTAGCTGCTGTTAATATATGTAAAACTAAATATGTATTACCTTTATTATAGTTTTCTGGTAACATGCCCAATAGGAATATCTCTGGTTTTAAATCTATATGTTGTTTTATCATTTATCATATAATGCATGATTCTTAATTAGTCAGCTCTTGTATCTTACAAGGAATACAAATTAATCTCTGCTTTTTCTTTGTTCTTTATTTTCTTTGTTGTGAAAGAGTAGTCTTGTACTACTAGATTTACCAACAATATTAGACCTGCTTTAGCATTTGTTCTCAAGATTCTGATATAGTTTAGAAAGGAGCAACTACAAGAAGAGATCTTTTAACTGGCCAAACACGTGAACATAAAGCAGGATATGTATTGCAAATCACAATAGCAAATGGGGGTAGGCATACCCCTCGCCTTCCTTAACTCTGTCACTTTTCCAAACCTCAGTCTAGCATTTCAGAGTGTTATACGTATGTGGGCCAAGAAGAACCCATTCTATATAGATAATAATAATAATAATAATAATAATAATAATAATAATAATAATAATAATAATAACAATAACAACAACAACAACAACAACAACAACAACAATAAAGTAGTAGGTTGTGATCTACTTTGTCAAAGAGTACAGAGAAGAGCAACAAAGATGATTAGGGGACTGGAGGCTAAAGCATATGAGGAACGGTTGCTGGAATTGGGTATGTCTAGTTTAATGAAGAGAAGGACGAGGGGGGACATGATAGCAGTGTTCCAGTATCTCAGGGGCTGCCCCAAAGAAGAGGGAGTCAAGCTATTCTCCAAAGCCCCCGAAGGCAGGACAAGAAGCAATGGGTGGAAACTAATCAAGGAGAGAAGCAATCTAGAACTAAGGAGAAACTTCCTGACAGTGAGAACAATTAACCAGTGGAACAACCTGCCTCCAGAAGCGGTGAATGGTCCAACACTGGAAGTTTTTAAGAAGAGACTGGATAGCCATTTGTCCGAAATGGTATAGGGTTTACGCCTGAGCAGGGGGTTGGACTAGATGACCTTCAAGGTCCCTTCCAACTTTACTATTATTATTATTATTATTATTATTATTATTATTATTATTATTATTATTATTATTATTATTATTATTATTATTATTATTATTATGGATCATCGCACAGTCAGCCAGATGTTCAGACTGGATTTGGCATTTTGTCTACCTATCGAGTCCTTTCCCAGGACCTGGGATAGGCAGATGTGGATGTTTGATGGTATTACAGATATTGTCGCAGGATGGAAGCAGTTCCTAGTAAGGCCACCTTTTGCAATTGACTAATAGCGAATTTGTCAATGCCAATGGTGTTCAAGTGGTGCTCCAGTTGTTTTGGAATTGGAGCACCACTACAACTGGAGCACCACTTGAACACCATTGGCATTGACAAATTCGTTGTTGTTGTTGTTGTTGTTGTTGTTGTTGTTATTATTATTATTATTATTATTATTATTATTATTATTATTATTATTATATGCCTTACTGAAGTCCAAGTAAATTATATCTGATCCACTAATTTTGTCGGTTGGTCAAAGAATGCAATAAGATTTGTCCGGCATGATCTGTTTTTGACAAACCCATGTTGGCTTTTAGTAATGACTTTGTTTGCCTCTAGGTGTTCGCTGATTCGTTGTTTGATTATCTTTTCCAGAATCTTCCCAGGTATTGAGGTCAGGCTGATAGGTCTGTAAAGATAGATGTCCTGTTATGTGGCAGACCTAATCAGTATTTGGATGAGGACCACCTGACAATTCCAAGGCTGTAGCCCAGGCTGGGAAACTGGAAAAACAACTCTGAAAAAAATAATGAAGAGGCAATTCCATATTGTGGCTAAATGGATGTACCCACCCCTGAAATGAGGAACATTTAGCATGATGTGTTTATTTGGCCACCAATCTCAAGTACATGAATAAAAACAGTAAAAAAATTAAAAATCACAACAAATCATAAATTTATCTAAATAGTTAATTAGCAATTAACAATAACAATTAGCAATAGCAATTAACAAGCATATTGCTCTAGGTACAGCATATGAATAGGTAAGAAACCAGACCATTCAAACTACCAATCAACAAGAGAACCAATCAGCTGCTCAGAATTTAAATATAGCTCCAAACGAACAACCAATCACACGACCAACTGACCACACTGGCAAACAAGATAATAAGCCAAGGAAAATAGGACAAGAAAATCCTGCTGATGATGTTACCTTAATATAATAATATAATAATATAGTAAATTGAACAATTATTAGAATAATGATTTGTCTGCATAACTGCAATAATGATGTGTCTGCATAATTGCTAGAACAATGATGTAATGCATAATCACTGGGAAAATTCACTGGGAAAGTTCTCTGTCAGTAATATGTGGCAACCTAATGCGCTCTGCACATGGATACTTTGTATGANGCGGGAAACAACGAGGGCTTGAGTGACTGTGCGTAGGGCGTCCCGATCCAGAAAGGGGCGCAACTGGCGTATCAGGCGAGCCTGATGAAAAGCCCCCCTGGCCACGGCCGTCACATGATCGTCTAAAGACAGCCGAGCATCCAGGAGGACGCCCAGGTTGCGAGCCCTCTCCGCGGGGGCTAATGACTCGCCCCCGATAATTAAATTAATTTCTACAAATAGAAGTGAACTATAATTTGACTAGAAAGATGTTATGAATAGATGTTATGATAGATAAATAGCATAGTATCTTTATGATATATGCAATATGAAAATAATGGGATGATATATTTAAATGGAAAATTTAGATATTTAGATGTTAAATACTGGGAAAATATGATTGACAAGAATTGTTTAAATATTATGGAGAAATTGAGCTTAAACAAGATTTATGAAAATAAGATACATGGTGAATTAATAAGATGACTCTTATGAAAATAACATAAGCTGATAAAAATACTATATAAGGATGCTACTATTGGCATAAATATAGAAGAAAATATTTTTATTTAATCATTTTAATATAATAATATAGTAAAATTGAACAATTATTAGAATAATGATTGTCTGCATAACTGCAATAATGATGTGTCTGCATAATTGCTAGAACAATGATGTAATGCATAATCACTGGGAAAATTCACTGGGAAAGTTCTCTGTCAGTAATATGTGGCAACCTAATGCGCTCTGCACATGGATACTTTGTATGTAGCAAAACCTTCCATTCTATCCCTGTGAGAAATGTCCCTAATGTATCACAGTGTGTATTTCAATGTGTAGTCCTTTGTTCTTTAAGGAGGGGAGTATAAAAACTGAAGTCTAATCACGCCCTCCTCGTTCAGAATTGCCTATCTCTAATATGCTCTGGACCTTGCGCAATTAAACTTCTCTGCTAACCCCTCCAGAATTCGTAAGAGTTCTTTCGTTTTCCACAAGAATTTTGGCACCTCCAGATGGGACTCTTATGAAGAGGCCGTTGTCCTGCCAGACGGACTGCCCTGGGGGAAACCCCTCTCCTATCGGTGATATCTCCAAGCCGGCTCCGTGGCCTTTGACTACGGGGAGACTTCCATGGGAGGAAAGGGAATTTACCACCAGCGAAGCATTCCAGTCAAGGATCCACTGAGGGGAGCAGACAGGTCTTTTTAATCCACAGGAGGGTCTGGAACGCCTGCAGGCAAGTATTATAAAAAGGGGTACCTGATCCCATTTGGATCAGAAGAGGGGACTGATCAACCCCTGGAAGACAAGGCGGCGTCCTAAAGTCTTCAA
>NW_015388689.1:39077-40141 GCF_001527695.2 Protobothrops mucrosquamatus
TCACTGATAGCACAAGTATGTTCTCAATGTTCCATTTGTGCTCAAACCAATGCTCGCCAAGGACCAATAGTACCACCTGGACAACAACCAATCGCTTATTTCCCAATGGACTATGTCATTGTTGACTTTACTGATATGCCTAGGAGTAAGAAATATGTAGCACTGCTAGTCATAATTGATACCTACTCGAATTGGATTGGAGCCTTTCCTACTGGTAATAAGAAAGCTATACAGGTTGCCAGAATCTTTCTTAAAGAAATTATTCCTAGATTTGGTTGCCCTTCTAAGATTTCATCAGACAATGGCCCTGAATTTGTACATCAGATTAACAAGGCTCTAGCCCAAGCATTAGGAATTAAGTGGATGTTTCATTGTGCTTTTCGCCCTCAATCAGCTGGAAAAGTGGAAAGGGCTAACCGCACAATTAAAAGCCTTATTACTAAATTTTGTTTGGAAACTCATCTCCACTGGCCAGATGTCAGACTGGCCCCCCGCACTAAGCTGCAACTTAGTCCTTATGAGCTCATGTTTGGCCGTCCCCCTTGTCTATTTAAACCTGACAGTCAGGGCTGGCCGGACTTGAGCCATAAGGGGGGAATAGACCAACATAAATTGTTACAACAATTACAGCTTCATAATTTAGCTGTTTCAAATTTGCGCCATTATATGATGGAACAACCACCTCCAGTGGTCACAGCAACACATGGGTTCAAACCAGGTGATAGGGTTTGGGTGAAACATTGGAAATCAGATCCTTTAAGCCCAAGATGGAAAGGACCGTATACTGTTGTCATGTGTTCTCCATTGGCAGTGAAAACCTTGGAAGGAAAGTCCTGGATCCATTGGACCAGATTGAAAACAGCTACACCTGCTGATCCAGTAACTTACAAGGTGAATAAAACTGACAAACCTTTAGTGCTAAAATTCAGAAGAAATATACCCTGTTGAACCCTACCGGCAATGGGTTCTCAACACACGGTATGAACATCAGACCTTGCTGAGACACTCCGGAAGCTGTCTCTCTACGCACGGTGGAAGAAATGAGGATTCTACAGATCATAATA
>NW_015388689.1:41396-54182 GCF_001527695.2 Protobothrops mucrosquamatus
AAATGTCCCTAATGTATCACAGTGTGTATTTCAATGTGTAGTCCTTTGTTCTTTAAGGAGGGGAGTATAAAAACTGAAGTCTAATCACGCCCTCCTCGTTCAGAATTGCCTATCTCTAATATGCTCTGGACCTTGCGCAATTAAACTTCTCTGCTAACCCCTCCGGAATTCGTAAGAGTTCTTTCGTTTTCCACAAGAACCTAGTCTAGTAATGAAACATTCAGAAACTAAATTGAAACAAGCCTGGAGAGCAAACCACTGCCAAAATCTAAAATCCAAGCTATTTCTAGCAGGACTACCTGATTCTATAGTAGCTTTGTTCCCCATGCTATCCATCTGGTAAACAAACTACTTCTCAGGGGAAGTGAAATAATCACAAATGACTTCAGTTGGAAGCTGGGAAAGCATGCACAGGATTTTTTTGTGTGTGCATAGTATATTCCTTCTCTATTGTTTCTTGAAGATGATGTTTATATTAAACTCAGGGTTGGATTCCTTTGAGGGAAACAAGACCGCATCATCTTTCATACCTCAGATACCATCTGCCATCTATCTCCAATATGAATAAATAGGATGCTGCTTCTTGTTTTCATCTTGTAGGCCTTATCTTAGGTGCCTGAAAACAAATCACAACCCTTTAATACCACAAGCTTATGCTTTACCACTGTGGGAAGTTAACCCAGAGAAGGAAATATTAAAAAGGCAGAAAGAAAGATATTGTTCACCAAAAAGATTTTTAAAAGCATTTTTTTTGAAAAGCAGAAACCAAACCTGGCCTCATCTCTTTGCCCAGGGCAGTAGCTAGTCTTATACATATGCAGATGTGGAACCATCAGGAAGTTTGGAGCCAGGGATCTCAAGACAAAAGAAGCTCTTAAGAGTCATTAGCCCCATCACCTGGGAAGCAGAACATGATAATGGGATTAAACCACAGATATCAAGGCCTAGAAAAACACTCAGAAATATCCTCAAAGTTCATGCCACAGGAACAGGAAACTACTCCAAGCAGGGCTGGGAGGGGGTATAAAAAGCCCTTCTACCCATGTGCTTGCTCTCTTTCTTCTCCTCTGCTGCTTCTTGCAAGGACCATCTGTCTTCTTCAATAAACTGTAACCTTCTTCCCAAAGCAGTTGCCATGTTTGCTTATTTATTCCCAGCTTGGATGAACCAGGATGAAGACTTACTTCTAACACCACCACTTTGAGAGGCTTAGTAGCTCAGTGGCCTAATGACACTGGAGATGATCTTTGTTTCAGTGGTTTATGTCCTAGCACTTCATGGTGGAGTGAGCTCCTGTCCCTCGCCTGAGCTTCTGCCCACCTAGCAGTTCAAAAATATGTTATACGTGAATAGATAAATAGGTACCACTTCGGTAGGAAGACAGGCTGGTGTTTTGTGCAGATGGTTAGAATCCTGCTGGCGCTGGACCTTCCTGGTTGCCACGCTAGTTTGCAAGACAGCTTCAGTGGAAGAGGGAGGAGAGGGTCCTGGATGCTGCTGCATTTCAGATGTTTTCAAGTCTTCCTTCCTTCCTTCCTTCCTTCCTTCCTTCCTTCCCACCTGTCTTCCTGCCTTCCCCATCTTCCACTGACCCATTTACCATACACAACCTTGTAATTTATTTTGGATAGCTTAACAAACCTTTCTTTCATTATTTCATTCTCAGTAGGAAGTTTTTCCCTGGATCAACACAAACATATTTTTTTTCTCTTCCTTCCAAATGTAACTCCTTTCTTGTATTTCTTTATTGACTGTTTCTTTTGCTTTGAATGATCTCTGTGTACTTTCTGAAGTTCAGTACAAGACTTGGCACAATGCATGATGAATCAAATGTTTGGCACAGGCAGTGCTGTAATCATTCTTTGAGAATACAGAAAAGTTAAAAATCAAGCTTCTTGGAAATGCTTTTTAAAAAGAAAGAAAGAAAAGCAATTCATATGATTGTCTGTGTAGATGAGCAATCTGGGCTGAAATCTCAGAAGCCAGTTTGCTTATTATTCTTTTTTTTTTTTAGGTTGCAACATGCAATTATTTCCAAGATTTACACTGAAGAGAGTCAGCTACCCCATCGTGTTGAATCAGATTTCTCTCTTTTTGAAACATTGGCAAGAACAAAGCTGTTCCTCTACATTCAGAGATGGACTCATTGACTTGATTAATTGATTTTTCAAATGTATTTTCAGTAAAACTGGTTTGGTTGATTAATTGGCGTGGAATTGTCTGCTTTGGCAAGTGCTCAAGAATACTGATAACATTTTAAAATATGATGAATACAAAAAAAGCAGCAGGATTTTGATTGCTCAATCATGGTCACTAATATGACATTTATGGCTGCCGGTCCTATGAAAATGCTTAAAGTCCTAAAAGTAAAATTGCCACATCTGGATTGCAAAAAATGTGATTGCTTAATGTAGATAGTCCTCAACTTATGACCACAACTGAGCCCAGAATTTCAGTTGCTGAGCGAGACAGTTGTTAAATGAATTTTGCCCCATTTTATGACATATCTTGCTACAGTTATTAAGTGAATCACTACAGTTATTATGTTAGTAATACGGTTGGTAAGTGAATCTGATTTCCCCATTGACTTTGCTTGCCAGAAGGTCACAAAAACTGATCACGTGATCCTAGGACACGGCAATTGTCATAAGTATGAGTCAGTTGCCAAGCTGATTGAATTTTGATCACATGACATTGGACCACTACAACCGTCATAAATATGAGTCAGTTGCCAAGCATCTGAATTTTGATCAAGTGACCCCAGGAATGCTACAACAGTTGTAAGTGTGAAAAACACTCATAATTCACTTTTTTCAGTGCCATTGTAACTTTGAACAGTCACGAAACAAACTGTTGTAAGTGGAGGACTGCCGTTAAATCAGTGGTTCTCAACCTGTGGGTCGGGACCCCATTTGGGGTCAATCGACCATTTCATGGGGGTCACCAAGCAAGGCTGTCCGCCATTTTTTTTGTCCGCCATTTTTTTTCCCTTTTCCGGCGGGTGCCTTACCTCCCTTGGTCTGGGCCAGCTGGTGGTCAGCCTGCTCCGTCTCTGCCGCTTGCCAGCTATGCCTCGGCTGGCGCAGGGGGCGGAACCACGCATGCGCGGCGCTCCCGGGCAGGGAAAGTCCTCAACTTATGACCGGTTGGGTAGTCCTCGACTTACGACCGATTTAGTCCTCGACTTACAACCAGTTGGGGTCGCGGCATTAAAAAGGTTGAGAACCACTGCTTTAAATGGAAGCAAAAATACATAAAAGTATAAAACTTTTTGCTAAAGAGAAGTCAACTGGATTTTGGGAACTTAAATATGGCAACCCTATCTTAAAGGTCTGAGGTGCAAGGTATCTTGAGTGTACCTGCTCCAGCTTCTTAAGATCTGATGAAAAGCCTTTTTTCTTTTTGAAAAAATTTCTCATATATAAGGGAGGCATAATTAGTGGGAGCCTCAAAAAAAGGGCCTTTCATATATTAAGAGAAAGTTAAAGAAAAAGAGGTACTAGCTTAAAGAAAAGTTTAGAGTTTTAAAAAGGATGTTGTTGTTGTTAGTTGCGAAGTCTTATCCGACCCATCGTGATCCCATGGACAACGTTCCTCCAGGCCTTCCTGTCCTCTGCCATCTTCTGGAGTCCATTTAAGCTCACGCCTACTGCTTCAGTGACTCTGTCCAGCCACCTCATTCTCTGTCGTCCCATTCTTCTCTTGCCCTCAATCTTTCCCAGCATTAGGCCCTTCTCCAGTGAGTCCTTCCTTCTCATTAGGTGGCCAAAGTACTTGAGTTTCAACTTCAGGATCTGGCCTTCTAAAGAGCAGTCAGGGTTGATCTCCTCTAGGACTGACCAATTTGATCACCTTGAAGTCCAAAGGACTCGCAGGAGTCTTCTCCAGCACCATAGTTCAAAGGCCTCAATTCTTTGGCGCTCAGCCTTCCTTATGGTCCAACTTTCACAGCCATACATTGCAACTGGGAAAACCAAGGCCTTCACTATATGAAAAAGGATGTATACAAGAAGAAAAAAATATTCTATGAGGGTAACTTGGAGGAAGTGATCTAAATTTAATGAGTCAATTGGAGTTAGTTGGAATTTTATTGGTCTGAAAGTGAGCTTTAAAGTATGGATGTTAAGAGGAAGTTTTTTAAAAAAGATGTATTAAAATGTTTTGATTTTAGAAATGTTTTTAAAGAAAAGTTTAGGGTTTTAAAATGGATGAAAAAAAAAAGTATTTTTCCCTTTAAGGTTAAAGAATCTGAAAGAACACAGTGAATTTTGTTAATATAAATGGTGATAGTTTATAAAGTTTACCAAGTGCAAATAGAAATACATATTATTTCCAGAGCAAGGAAAATAAAACTGAAATGGTTAAATTTATTGTTTTATTCAAAGAGGAGAATATATTTAATTATGTTTATTATTTGGATATCAATTCTGGATTTTGTGCTTGTGATGAAAAGAAATGAAACTTTGACTTTGGTTTTGTCGATTAGATAGATAGAAATGGCCACGCGTGCCATCGCCCCAGTTCTAGGCCTTCAGCTGGGTTTTATAAAACCTTTTCGCTTTAGGCCTCTGCCGCCGTGTGCAAAAAAAAAAAAAAGGTTCAATCAATCAATTTCAACTTCTCACGGGAAAAAAAAGATCTCGCAAAGTTGGAATTGATTGATTGAACTTTTTAGTCCCGCCCAGTCTGCCGTTACCACCGAAGCCATGCCCACCCAAAGGGCCACGCCCATTTGGCCACACCTACTCAATTGGCCACACCCAGCCAATGGGCTACACCCACCCGGCACCCAACGATACATAAGTGGGTTTGGGGTTGCAGTTTGGGCACTTGGTCTCTAAAAGGTTCGCTATCGATGGGCTAGTTATATACTAATGTATAAAAGTAAAAAGTTGAGGCTGGAATGTTGTTATTTTGTACTGTGCTAAAAAGAGTTAGGAGTCAATGCTTCCCCCCCTTTCTTCCTTGTACCTCATATTTTCTTTCCCCTTTTTCTTCCCTTAATTTCCTATTTTTTTCTTTGTATTTTATACATTGATAAAACAATAAAAGTCATGAGATTAAAAAAAAAAGGCCTTTTATTGGCTGCTCCTAATTATGGAGCATTTTGCCGTAGCAGTTCATGATGTCTTTGCAGTTGCTGATCCTTTGCTGATTGATTAAAGACTTTCTATTTAGGAAGGTTGTCATTCCAGCATTATGCTGTTGGCCGATAGATTGTCATTTCTTAATCTTATTTTTCTTGTGAATTTTTACGTGTCCAAGATAATTCATAGGCTGGGATAGAAATGTTAATCATAATCAGTAACAAATCTAATTGGGTTGATGAAAAAAGCAAACTGAATATGACTCAAGCATTCCTACTAAAAGCAACTCATTGTCACGTCTCTCATGCAAACTCATTTTGGCTAGAATAGAATAGCGCTGGAAGGGACCTTGGAGGTCTTCTAGTCCAGCCCCCTGCTCAAGCAGGAGAACCTATACAGTCCCAGACAGGTGAATGTCCAATTTCTTCTTGAAAATCTCCAGTGATGGAGTGTCCACGATTTCTGGGGATAACTGTTCCACTGGTTGATTGTCCTCACTATCTCCTTAATTCCAGGTTGCTTCACTCTTTGATCAGTTTCCAACCATTGTTTCTCGTCCTTCCATCTGGTACTTTGGTGAACAACATGACCCCCCTCTTCTTTGTGGCAGCCCCTTAGATACTGGAACACTGCTATCATGTCTCCCCTATTTCTTCTTTTCTTTAGACTAGCCAAACCCAAGTCCCGTAGCCGTTCTTTGTATGTTTTAGTCTCCAGGTCTTTGATCATCTTAGTAGCTCTTCTCTGAATTTTTTTCCAAACTCTCAATTTTGTGAATCTCTCTCACTTTCTCTTTTCTTAAAGAGGGAGACAAGCCAATGGAAGAGTTGAGAGAAAGAGAGAGAGAGAGAGAGAGAGAGAGAGAGAGAGAGAGAGAGAGAGAGAATGAATGAATGAATGCTATTCGCTAAGATTCCCCAATGGGACAGTGCAAATTTGCAGCAGTATCCCCTTCTTCTCATGATTCAGCCATACACATTTTCCAATTGAATCTCTCCTTAGAAGTCAGAACACCGTGTTTCAAACTCTTATGAAAGTGTTCTATGAGCTGCCCTGCCTGTTACTATAACAACCTAAAGCAGCATATTTCCAGTGTTTGATCTCACTATTAGTGTCTTTTCAAATATGATTACTAGGTTTAACTAATAAACTTCTAGATACAAGCTTCTGGCTGCTTTTATGTCTTCAATGTTATTCAGTTTGACGAGAAGGAAGGCTTTTCATGTTCTCTTAATTAAATGGAAGGTGAATCTCCAAGGAACTAATTCAAATTGAATTTCCAGATTGGTATGTGGGTACATTTGCCATTAAGAGCATGAATTAGGTTGCAGATGATTTGAATAATAAAAAGAACCATATAAACCATACTGTCCATTGACCATTGAATTCAGGATCCATATCCTTTTGAAATATTAATTAAATTACTAAACTATTACTGTAAAATTCTGTCTCCTCCAATCCAATTTTCTGCAACATTTCCACCTTCCAAATCCATGGGAAGTAGATTCTTACATTGGTCCATTCAGAAGTGATTCTTCTTAATTTGACAATTGGTTTAGACTTCACAAAGGAGATGGCCAAATAACTGGTCTATTAGCAAACTAATATACAGGGTTTTTTTTAATATAAAATAAAAAAACACTCTATCACAGTACAGTATCTCTTAGTCCAACTGAAAAAAGGTAATGGATAGAATGGAAGATGGGAAAAACTTACACTATGAATGCTCACTTTATTCACCATACGTTCATTTTTTCATCCCCACGGTTACACATTTCTCATGATGTCATGCAGAAATGTAAGGAATGCTCTGTCAGCCTTTCCTGACTGGGCACTTTCCAGAATTGTTGACCTTCAATCTCCACTTTTTAAAGCTTCTCAAATGATTACAGGTAGTCCACGATTTACAACAGTTCATTTAGTGACCGTTCAAAATTACAAGGGCACTGAAAAAAGTGACTTATAACTGTTTATCACACTTACGACCAGTGGTGGGATTCAAATAATTTAACAACTGGTTCTCTGGAGGGAGGGAGGGAGGGAGGGGGGAGGTGTAGGAGGCACTGCCATGAAGCAGGTGGGGGAGGGGGAGCTGCCCCTTGCACCCCACAATCACCATGTTGAAGGGCCCCCACAGCCACATCCCAACACGCGTCATGCCTCACCTGTTCAGTAGTGACTTCTCCCACTTTCTCCTTCTTACTGCTCCTTTGAACAGCCCTTTGCTCCTGTTGTTGCTTTTTCAGTCCCGGAGTTTTGTCTGGAGCCTGTGCAGAGGGTCTTTGGAAACGAAGCCCCACAGCAATTGGGTAGGGTGGGAACAATTCTCTTTGCTTTTGGACTCGCTCTGAAATGGCCAGACTAGCGTGTCTCAAAAAACCAGGGTTTTTTTCCTGGATTTTCGCTGCCAGACTGTTTCATTTTCTTTAATGTTTATTTGATGCAGAATGCGGATCCTTCCCATTAGGTATCAGTTCTGCCGAACCGATGCGAACCGGCTGAATCCCACCACTGCTTACCACTGTTGCAGCGTCCCTATGATGGCGTGATGGAAATTCAGACACTTGACAACTGACTCATATTTATGAGGGTTGCAATGTCTTGGGGTCATGCGACCCCCTTTTGCAACCTTTTGACAAGCAATGGTGGAAAGAAAAGTTGTAACACAGGGGCAAAACTCACTTAACAAATGACTCGCTTAGTAACAGAAATTTGGGGCTCTGTTGTGGTTGTAAATTGAGGACTGCCTGTATAGCTACACAAATTAGAGGAAGATGTACATACAAACTCACATAAATAAAGAATAAACATGGTCACCAACCAATAACACCAGACAGGAATATTGCTCTGGTAAGCTAGATTTAGGAAGTGGCAGGATTTTTAGTGATTTTCCAAAACCCACGAGGATTTGAACATGTAAAGGCTTAGGGTGACTGATATACCCTTTGTTTATCTGCCCTCTCAAACAGTAGGAAAATAGAAAGATTGGATTATTTTCCTTGGGAGTAGAAACTCTTTTAGGCAGCAAACAGATCATATGTTGTGCCTTTGTCTCCAGGATAACAGCAAAAGGTTTAAAAATACCCAGCATGCAGATCATTTAATAAGACACCGTGTCTCTGTTTAATCACAGCTCTGAAGCTAACCAAGCCCACATTTGGCTTAGAATCTCAGTTGATGCTGAATGGAACTTTGCTGGAGAGAAAGAATAATTTATTGGTTAGGAGGTGGGTTTGTTTCTATCTGGTATGGGGACTTCATGGCTAAATTATTCTGTTATAAAGGGGTTATGTAGTTATGTAGACCACAAATAATGGATTTAAGTTATTCTAAAAGGTTTCATGGGCAGCT
This sequence comes from Protobothrops mucrosquamatus, assembly GCF_001527695.2. Classification (NCBI taxonomy): domain Eukaryota; kingdom Metazoa; phylum Chordata; class Lepidosauria; order Squamata; family Viperidae; genus Protobothrops; species Protobothrops mucrosquamatus. The sequence continues at coordinate 49,835 of NW_015388689.1, forward strand.
TATTATTTTTTCTAAATTAAGTTCCCATCAAAACATAACTATGAAGCAGCTGCCATGGAGAAACTATCTGAAACCCTCTTTTCTTGCACTGAGTCACTTATAAAGTCATCATTGTAAAGAATAGATATCTCCATTCCCAAATGGAATATTTCTGTCGCAATGCCAACTATTTCTCTGGCAGCATCATAATGACAATCTGGTTAGAGATAATGAGCCCATATGGCCAGCATTTCTATAGTATGAAAAGTATATGTATCCAAAATACCACTTTAATTATGTTCCTCAGTCAGACAAAAGCTGCAATTTCTACTTGTGTTATGGCAGTATACAATGCTGGAGTACACGTGCACCATACAAAAATAAGTTTTGAGGTATCAGACTGGTTGGATTCTATTTCTTTAATATATGGGAAATAATACCCTTTCTTCTGCTGTCTCCTCAGAAAGAACAAAGCTCTCTAAGTAAAAACGAAGTATTGAAAGAAAGAATAACTGAACATCTAGAACAGTACAAAAATAAAAGAGTAAGTTTGCCAGCACTGAAGCTTATTACAAACAACAGCTAGTCCAGACATTAAAACAGGCCAATACTGTAATATCAAATACAAGCAACAGCTCACTGCAAAAAACAAACCAACTAATGTACAGCATGGCTGCAGTTATAACTGAACACCTTGAATGTAAAATCAGCAAGCAAGAAAAAAAAAGGCAAATTGTGCACCACCAAACTGGAAGATAAGGCTGGAAAATAAGATCAGCATGCTAAGATCAGATACAAGCAAGCTAGAACAGATGAAAGAAAAGAAACTGAAGAACAAGAAGACCGAAAAATGATCAAGAAATATCACTGAGAAATAAAGAAGATTAAGGAAGTACTGGAAATAATAATGTAACAAATAACAGCTATAGCTAAGAAGATCGGCAGATACAAAGTTTGAATTACACACCAAACATCTGGCTGACTACGTGACCAACTGATAATAACGGCATACAGTATATAAAATTTTGGTTGATTAATTATGTGCTATCAAGTTGGCGTCAATTCTCAGAGATCACATAGATCAGGCTCTTCAAACTTGGCCCTTTTATGACCTGTGGACTTCAGCTCCCAGAATTCCTCAGCCAGTGTGCCTGGCTGAGGAATTCTGGGAATTGAAGTCCACAAGTCATAAAAGGGCCAAGTTTGAAGACCCCTGACATAGATCAACCTCTTCCAGGTTAATGTGTTCTCAACTTATTTCTTCATGTCTTCCAATGGTGCACCCATTAGTACTGTAATAAAACCATCTACCACCTTTGTTATTGGTTATTCATGTCTGGTTACTGGTTTTATTTTTCCTTCCCTTTTGCCCAGCATTATAAAGTGCCTAAAATATGATAATTTGAGCCTTGTCATACATGCCTCAAGATTTTTTCGAAACTCAAGTACAATATCTGGCATTTCCTTGTTCACTTTTGGCTCTAATCCGTATTGGCTGATCTTAAGTATTGTTTTGCTAGTATGTGAAATTAAGGAAATTATACATTAGTTTGTACATTTGGTTCCTGGCATGTAGGCTGACTTTTCAAAAAGAGGCAACTAATATGCTAGTTTTCTTCTTTTAGAGAATATTTTTAAATAGGCAATCTATGTGACAGTTACTCTCATTTAGGCATAATTTTCTGTTTTCCAAATGTGTTGGGACACAATACCGCATCATTCACACCAACAATGGCCATAACAAAAAGAGGTTCATCATCAGATTGTGGAAGACTGATAAAAATATCTGTTAACAGGCCATTCTTTTAATAAGCAAGGACTGCACAATGTTCAGACTGTCAGAAATTTCTGAGACGGTTATTTTATTATATTTACATTCTACTTTGCTCTTGTGGTGCCCTTAACATCACATTTGAGAGGAATCACGATGACTACAAAATGAAAAAACGGTGTTGTGGCATATGATGCAAGCTTCCTTTCCATAGTTCTTGGCTTCCATGACGGCCTTGGACTTGACCCAATTAGTACATGCCCCCACTCACATAGGAGGACACACACTAGATCTAATTTTTGTCTCCGGCCAGTGGCAAAATGATCTGGAAACAGGGGAGGTAATTACTGAGCCTCTGTCATGGTCAGATCATTTACTCCTGAAGATGGACTTCCGGACCGCTCCCCCCCGNTCTTCCCTCTGTGCAAACTTTGCCTGCAAAACTGACTCCACAAGATGTACTGCAGGCACTTTCTCCATTATTTCAGGAGATGATTGCTACACAAATAAACTGTTGTACATGGAAATGTGTAGGTTCCAGCTGGCAAGCAAAACTAGCAAGTTACTTTGTCGGACTTCTGGGTGCCATGGTGCCAGGTTATCATTGTGTGTGCGGGGGGGAAAAAAGCAATATTCTCCAGAAGTGTGCTCTGATGTTACTTTTGCTTGTAAAACTAACACAAGCTATGGGGGAAAGCCATGGCTTAATGGCAGAACTCATGCTGTACAGGCAGAAGATCTTTCTTTTCTTATCACAGAGCAAGACACTTTCAGTGGTTAATACATGGTTAGCTGGGAAAAAAAGGTCTTACTCTGTATGAAATGGATCCATTGGATATCCTTTTTATTAAAGTTGTTGTACAAGTTAAGAAAATCTTAACTTGTACAACAACGATTCCGGATCTCCTAGCTTTCCGCCGCGCCCTCAAGACATGGCTTTTTCAGCAAGCGGGTCTGGCCTAGGGTGAATTTTTAAATAGGGACAATTTTAATGATTTTAATAAGACACAGCGACAAATATTTGTTTTTAATTGGTTTTTATTGGGGATAATGTTTTATTGTTTTAATATGCTGTGAGCCGCCCTGAGTCCTGTGGGGAGAAGGGCGGCATATAAGTCCAATAAAAGTAAAGTAAAGTAAATCTTGGGTTTATGTAGGATTGGGTTTATAAAGCAAATACATGCATAAAATGGAAGAGAAGTACAAACAAAAGATTAAAGCATTGATTCGAACAGCTAGAGGTTATTATTAGATGCCTTCCTCGTGTTCTGCAGTACACCCTATCATCTTTTCCAATGAATGTGGTCAAAATGACAGAATAACATATTAGGAAAAGATAGCCAATGTCTTCCCCTTTCAGTTATTTTGTTATTATGTATTCTGATTTGGATTTCAACTGCTTATATTAATATATTCTTTATTCAAATAGAATAGAATTCTTTATTGGCCAAGTGTGATTGAGCACACAAGGAATTTGTCTCTGGTGCATACTAAATTACTTTGAGCAGAACTTTAAAAATTGTGTACAGGTTAGAAGAAGTTTATGTAGAAAGACAATCATAACTTGATTGGAATTAGTAGTAGTTGAGTACCAAGAGGTGAAACTGAAGTGATATCTGGAGAAGATCCACTTAGAATGAGCCTGCTGTGAATCCTATCAAATAATACTATTGCTTCTTCGTTGGACATCATTGTCCACATTTTCATGAAGCATGGGACAGAAGTTATGCAAAAGGACTAATTAGACTAGGGGTGAATTTCAAAGTCCTGTTGGAAGTCATCTATTTCCTCTGGTGTAAGATAAGGAAAGGAAAATATGGATATAGCCAGTGTGGGGGTGAGAAACTATTTACTTCTCCTCAGAAGGCTTAACATGTAGGAGGAGTTCTGGATTCTGAATCAGGGTTCCTCAAAAATCTTCTTAGATCTGTGGTGTTCAACTCCCAAAATTATCCAGATAGCATAACCTTGGTTGAAAATGTTGAGAGGTGACATCTATGTATCTATGTATCTAAATCTAATCATATCCATCTTAGGAAAAGCTGCCCTAAATTATGTATATGGGGAAGCCTGCAGTTCCGAGTCTGTTCTAGTCCTTCATTGAATAGCGGAGTCAAACTGGTGATTTCTTGACATATTTCTTTAAATCTTATAAAAACAGGAATGATATTAATGGTATAGCCTTATCCCATGTGGCTGTGGCTGCCGGCGCCGCGGCATAGTCAGCTGACTCCATCGCTGACTATAGGGGGCGAAATCCTGGCCCCCTCGGAGAGGGTGCGCAATCTGGGGGTCCTCCTGGATTCGCGGCTGACGCTGGAAGACCAGTTGTCGGCCGTGACCAGGGGGGCGTTTTATCAGGTACGCCTGATCCACCAGTTGCGGCCTTTTCTGGACCAAGACGCCCTGCGCACAGTCACTCATGCCCTCGTTACCTCCCGCCTGGACTACTGTAATGCTCTCTACATGGGGCTCCCCTTGAGGAGCACCCGGAGGCTTCAACTGGTCCAGAATGCGGCCGCGCGGGCGGTGTTGGGAGGGACTCGTCGCTCCCATGTAACACCGCTGCTGCGCGAGCTGCACTGGTTGCCGGTGGCC
>NW_015388689.1:54365-68001 GCF_001527695.2 Protobothrops mucrosquamatus
GGCACTTCCAGACATTCACAGGATCAATTGAAACTTGCTGCTTCAAATCTTTTATCAGAAGTTTATAGAGAAACTAGCAAGAAGTAGATGATGTTACATCATGAAACTTACACAGAATTGTGCGGTTCTCTGTAAGCACAGAGAATGGTGCTCTATAAAAAGAATGGAGCTTAAAAAGAAACTGTCATGGTTCCGACAGATGAAACTCTTCAAAAGAACTTCTAGGCATTGTTTACCTTAAAGAATCTTTATTTTGAGCAGCATAATATCGGCACTGCATAATCAAAGCCAAAACTGAATTCTCCTCCCCTAAGCACATAGTATCAAAGCACAATTCCTTCCTACAATTAACTGTCATAAATCACATCCCCCAATTAGCTTGAAGCGTGGGCTTCCTCTCCAGTTCTCCAGCCCGCCAATTCCTTATCAGCTCTGGTTACATTAACCTTGTTTCTCACACTAGGTTTAATGTTGTTATGTCTAGCTGGACTCTCATTCACATCCCCCCTCCCAGCATCATTTAACTCTAAAAGCAAAAGGTAAAAGATGGCTACATTTCCATCTGTTGTCAATCCAATGTTAGCAGCATTGACAGAAACTAGGAAAGATGTTACACAATGGTGCTTACAAGTCATATTATCAGTGTATGTTGCTCAGAAAAATGATACCATAATACAGGGACTGTGATGTTGTAGGGAAGGAAAACTAAGCTGAGTGCAGAAATGCACTCACTAGCAATTATCTTGTTTCCTCACAAACATTGTTCCAATGTTCGTACTAGTGAACAAAGCAAGTAACGCTGAATAGAATTGAGCAAATTAAAATGTGACTGAACATCCTTCCCCAAAAAACACTGTGATTGGAAAAAGTTCTGCAACTCTTTGGTATGATTGGAAGATAGTCCTGTTCATCACTTCTGCAGGTCAGCTTTAAACATCTTGTCTGTGGTGCTTAAGCAGGTTGGAAATGAAGCTATCTTAAGCAACTCTTGACTGTATATCAATTTGTTCTTCAGCTTTGGCAACATCTGGCCAGATGTTCTGTCTGGATGGCTGTTGGAGGTGTGAATTCAGTGATACAGGTTTTTCAGCATGTCATGATCTACTTCCATAAGGGGACCTTGAATTCTAGGCAGAGACTTAAGGATATATTTGTATACTCTTTGTTTGTCCCTCTGTCTGTTCTTTGTGCAAGGGATTGCTTTGTTTCTGATGCATACGCCATGGAGTAGTTCTTATCTGATTCTCCTCCTGATAGGATGTAGTTAGCTAAATGATAAACTTTGCCTAGTTCTATAATCCAGTGGTTCTCAGCCTGTGGTCTGCAGTTCCCTGGGGGGCCATGATGTTATCATAGGGGCTGGTGAAGGCTTGAAGAAATGATGATTTAAATCTTGAGTTAAATCTTGAGTTAAATCATTGGGGATGAGTTAAATCATTGGGGATCTGTGGCCATGGTCCGTGGCCCCAAAAGGTATTTAAAGGGGGTCCGTGGTGAAGAAAAAGCTGAGAACCACTGCTTTAATCTATTTTTTTAAATAAATATTTTTTCCTCTTATGGTTATACAGCCTACTTCATTAATCATTACTTGCTCTCAGCAATGCTTCCTCCTACAACAGTTAGCGTGGCCCTGACCTCTCCATTCTGTGCCAATAAATCAAGTGTCAATTTCCTTTCTATGAAGCAAGTCTCTGAGGACAGGTGGTTTCCACTGATATTTTTGGTGGGGTTTTTTTTGCCTGAGATTCTTTTCCATGTACTTGACACCTTGCCATCCAGTGCAGTCACCAGTGAATCATTCTTCCTCTCCACTTGATCTAGAACAGGGGTGGGCAACCTTGGCTCTTTTATGATTTGTGGACTTCAACTCCCAAAATTCCTGAGCCAGCCATGCTGAGGGGAAAGGGAGAGTTTCCAAGCTGAGCCATGCTGGCTCAGGAATTCTGGGAGTTGAAGTCCACGAGTCATAAAAGAGCCAAGGTTGCCTACCCCTGATCTAGAACAAGGCTGTCAAACTCGCAATGTCACATGACGTGTCGCGACGTATTGCGACTTTTTTTCCATTGCCGGCAATGGGGTGGGCGCAGTTTCGGCATGACGCATCCGGCCCTCAGGCCAGCAGTTTGACACCCTGGCCTAGAAGGAGAAACCCGCAGTATCTCAATTTCACCTGAGAAAAGAAGGAAGGAACTGTTGGGCTGTTGTGTTGGTAGAAGTCAGAACACACGATCTTTGATGCAAAGCAAAAAGATGGAGGTTACCTTTGTGAGAGCAAAATTGGGAATGTTCCTCAAGAAACAGTCAGTGTGTCAGTCTCATCCTTGGGCAAACAGGTAAAGCAGACAAGGTTATAATTTCTTTTACTCTGAAAGGTCTTTGGTGCTCTCTGAGCTTGGTTGTTTTCATTTCCCAAACTAGGTAACATCAGCAGCATCGATTGGGTATTGAAACATTGGCGAGAAAACAGCCAAGGTCAGAAAGCACCAAGGACTCTTCATTTCAACCCTGAACTGTAAATATTCTTCTCTGTCGGTTCCTTTGCTCTACTGATCTCCGCATCCTGATACTTTTTAAAGCACAGAAAAGTGGAAGCCAGTGAAAGTGGTATTTTTATGCACTTTAATCTGGTTTCGGAAACTCTTCACAGTGAAAGCAGTTCACATGACTTACCAGAATATATAAATATAATTCTGTTTTGTCTGAGTTTTCATTCTGAGTGTGCCTGTGACTTTCCTGAAATGGAGTCTCCAAAGGCAGGCTACTCTTTCCAAATTGTCAGAATTAAGGATTACTTTGTGGCAATTATAAAAACCGTAGGCAGTTATATTTCTCATTGAAATGGAGAAGACCAGGGTGGAAAATCCAAAGCCTTTTCTAGAAAATCTTATATTCTTTCTTCCTGCAAATTACATCACAAGTCCTCTTTCTCAAACAATCCTGTTTAGACATTTTGGATTTTTTATTTTTTATTTTGGTTAGAGTGTTGCAATGCTTTCAGCCCTATACCATCTATTTAATGAATTTCACAAATTCACTATTTTCACTTCCTTTTTCATAAAAAAAATGAGGTGGGGAGAGTTACACAGTTGAAATATGCTGAATCATAGCTTAATCTCTGAAAATAAATTCATATTATCTTTAGTGCTTTGTCAGAATTGTGTATTTCTCTAAATGAATGCCAGAAAGGGAAAAATATAAAAAAGAGAGAACAAAACAGGGGACATAGTTGCATAAGATTTCCTTGGATTAATTTATAGATGCACCAACTTATTTTGAATAAAAATTCAACAGATGTCATCATAGTGGGAAAGACCGGATATTGATAAGACACATTTTGTGATTTTGTGAGAATTTGCACAGTGACTATACATCTGTTCCATCCTCCAAGTGTTCAGTTTTTTTTAACTCTTCTCAAAAAGTATTTTTAATGGTTGCTTTTCATGGTTCTATTTGTTTTAAATGCCTTATACAGTTCTAAATCTTTGTTTAATTGTAAATTGCCAGGAAGTCCTTGTGAAGCTTGATACTCTAAAATTATGGAAATATATACATCAGGCATTTTATCCATCTAATGATTCCCTGGTGTTTGAAATTGTATTAAAATATACTATCTGAGTTTATGAGTTTCTATTCTTTTCTATACTATTAAGTGTGCAAGGCTATCTATCTGCCAGAAAACACCAGAATTATATCCCAGTACTATCCTGACATATACAAATGCCATATCTTCTCCCTGATACGAACACTATCATTTTCTCATTAGAATAGGTTAGAATTTAGTTCCATCTGAATTTTAATATGAATGCATCAGTCCTGCAAGTCCCAAATATATTAGGAGCACTTGCAGAAAATGAAACTACATTTTTCTGAATCCAACAAGGTAATTTATTACAGTAAGAGGAGTTTGATAGTGGAACCAATTATGCAGGAAGGTGATAAACTCTTCATGTTGGGGGGTATTCAAGATAAAACTAAGTAGATATTTGTCACTTTAATTTTGATTCGTACACTGAGTTGAAAGTTGGACAATAGCCTAAATAGCATTGTCTAATTATTTCATGATTCCATGAAAAAGATGCGCAAAACTGATGCTTGTAACCAGAAAAAAGTAGAAATTTCAGGAAAGCAGGTTTTAGTAAAATTGAAACTTGCTGGCAATAACAATTCATTAGAATAGAATAGAATAGAATAGAATAGAATAGAATAGAATAGAATAGAATAGAATAGAAGGGACCTTGGAGGTCTTCTAGTCCAGCCCCTTGCTCAAGCAGGAGAACCTATACCATCTCAGACAGGTGATTGTCTAGTCTCTTCTTAAAAAAAACCCAGTGATGGAGCGCCCACGATTTCTGGGGCTAAGCTGTTCCACTGGTTGAATGTCCTCACTGTCAGGAAGTTTCTCCTTAATTCTAGGTTGCTTCTCTCTTTGATCAGTTTCCAATCATTGTTTCTTGTCCTGCCCTCTGGTGCTCTGGTGAACAAACTGACCCCTTCTGCCTTGTGGCAGCCCCTCAGATACTGGAATACTGCTATCATGTCTCCCCTATTTCTTCTTTTCTTTAGACTAGCAAACCCAAGTCCCGCAGCCATTCTTTGTATGTTTTAGCCTCCAGGCCTTTGATCATATTAGTTGCTCTTCTCTGAATTTTTTCCAAACTCTCAATATCTTTTTTGTGATACGGTGACCAAAATTGGCTGCAGTATTCCAGGTGTGGTCTCACTAGGTGTGGTACTAGTACTTCGCATGATCTTGATTCTATGCCTCTGTTTATACAACCCAGGATTGTGTTAGCTGTTTTGGTTGCTGCTGCACACTGCTGGCTCATGGTCAAGTGATTGTCCACTCGGACTCCAAGGTCCCTTTCACAGTTAACCATGGAATTGATCATCAACCCTTCTTAGGAAGGGTTCTTCTTTACTAGAGGTTCTCTTCCCAAGCACTTACATGTCAGGAATTCCGTGTCTGGTAATTGCATTAAAAGACCTCCATGGTCACTTTCAATTTGGTACACGTACTTTTGATTTATGACCAGTCAGTGACTGTTGAAAGTTTCAACAACCTCTCCCAAAATGAGAACCTGGTTCTGAAGTGCCAATGGCCGTGCACCCATTGTGGCCATGTGTCCACATTTTGGGTGCTCAGCAACTATCCTGCATTTACAGCCATTTGTAGTGTCACATGTTTGTAATTTACATTTTTGTGGAACACCAATGTTTTCTTCTCGTTTCCTGCAAAAAATATCTATAGCGAACAACGAGTTCACTTAATGACTGCAGCATTCACTTAGCAATCGCTTAACAACCAGTGCATTTGCTTAACTGACACAAAAAATGTTGTAAAATCGGATTGATTGTGTGATGCCCTGCTTTATGACCACCACGACTTATTGAGTCTAATTGCCAGGCTCAATTCCAGTCATAAGTCAAGGCTGCTTGTAATTGCATAATTCATAGACTTTGGAAAAAAACTGTGTGTTTTCTTATTACTCCTGTTACTACGGTATAATAACAAAGCCCTTCTTAGAATGAGGAAGCTAATCTTCTTATATTGTTTCATTGTTCACTTCCCATCAGCTGATATTAATAGAAAGGCCTTATTGTTTTCTAAGAAGACTTAGAAAAACCAGCATTGCTTCTGCTCATGAAGTTTTATGCAGCTAATCATGTGTCAGGGCCCTGCCTGTCAGGTTTTTGTCTACACCGAACAAATGCTCCATATATTCCACGCCTTTGACTTTTTTTGGATTTCAAGTTAAATTATTGGCTTTCCTCCAATGGAAGATGATTAAACCAGTGATAGCTCAGTCTTCGTCCTGGGTGAATACTTTCCACCTGTTTTCTTTAATTAAATCCAGGCCTATGACTGCTATCGGGTCTCATGAAAAATGTTCTTGAAACAATGACTAATTGATTTTGACCAGCAAGGTTGATCTGCTGCCCTGAATTAGCTATGGGTCTCAGCTTTGATTTTGCTGTTTCACGAGTCCCTCCTTCTCCCTTTTTAGGCTGCCAAAGAACACCCTACTCCAATCGCCTCCACAGCAATTACCTTCTGTGAAGGCATATTACAGGCTACAAAACACAGAGAAAGCACAGCGGTGTAAACACAAGTGATTCAGAATGTCTGGCTGAATTGTCACTGCTTGGTTTCTTTCCAGTCCTGCTTGGCGTATGATTTAAGTGTTACAGTTGCAGGTCAGCACAGCAGTTCTGTCCGGCTAATCTGAGTGGTTTACGTCTTGCCCATTTCACAAGAAGGACTGTTAATGAGACGCTGGCAGCTGCTGAAATGTAGGGAACCTTTGCACTAACAACAGAGAAAATGGGATCTTGTTTCAGTGGCTGCCCATGTCCACTCAGAGATGTCCATCTTTCAGTTACAATTAGTTAGTGTGCTACAAGCTTAACAAGATGCATACAGCCACTCACCTCTCTTCATAGCAACCAAAAGAAGCTTGCTCCCTTTTTGATGATTTTTGCACCTGCAGGTATAACCAGAGGATAAAAATGGGGTGGGCATCCAAGATGAAAAATAGTGCCAACAGCAATGATAGATATATCTGGTCTTCCCAACATGGAGGAGCTTCCCAGTACTGTTGAGTTTAATATTATGAAATTATTCTGAAGGTATTTTGCAGTGGTAAAGTAAACTGCCCTTGAAACAATATGTACTAGCTTGACTCACATCTATTTTCATGAAACAGAAACTTCCCTTAGAAAAATTCGATGTATTATTGTTGAAATTAAAGCTGCAGTTCCATCAGGTGCACTGAGAACATGTGTTCTCTGGGTCCTCCTTCAAGTTAATATGACACTTTGTTTAGCAGACGGAAGCTCCCTCTGCTGTCTCATGTGGAAAGTCAGTTAGGGGAAAAATTGGGGATAGGAAACTATCAGCAGCTGCCATGGGCATTTCAAGCAAGTATTTGATCTATTCTATAGCAACTTGCATCATGTGCTAACCACCCGTCTTTTGGATAATCTTACTTAAGCAGTTGAAAAAAGTGAGACATTTTTAGGATGATAGCAAGGGACTTCATGTATCCTTGCCCTAAAGAATCAAAGCCTTGTTCAAACAAAAATAGGATGTGCCGTGCAAAATGGATAAAACTAATGTGTGGCACCAACCATCGCAGACTAAAAGATACATAGAAGAATTTGTAGTGATAGAAAATTGAAATTATGGTGGCAGATGACCCTCAGGCTAAAGCAGGCTTCCCCAAGCTCTGACCCACTGCCCACTACTGGTCCAGGGCCTGTTTGCAAACAGCCCCACTCAAGTGAGAGTCGCAGACCCTCTGGGCCCTACACCCACAAGTGTCGTGGGTGCTCACGGCCCCATTTGCGTGAGCATCGCAAGCACTTGGGACCTCACTTGTGGGAGCGTCACGGGCACTCTCAGCCCCACTCACGCAAGCAACTGGTGCTCATGCATGTGCATGCACGGGTGCACACACCTGCCCCCCCACAAAATCATCCTCTCTTTTGCCCCTCCCCTTTCCGGGCCGCCAAGCCGAAAAGGTTGGTGAACTCTGGGATAAAGGATCCGGGTTAATTTCAAGCTAATTCTTATTTTACTATGTTCTATTATGTAGTGCCGTTATGAGGAGTACATTAAAGATCCTATTGAGCTGATGATATATACATATAAACCTGAACAGATACAGTATACAGATAGAACATTATGGAGTGGAGAGCAAAACTAGATAATGATTACATGTAGTCCTTGACTTACAGCAGTTCATTTAGTGATTGTTTGAAGTTACAACAGCACTTGTGACTTATGACAGTTTATGTGATTTATGATTGTTTTTCACACTTATGACCATTGCAGCATCCCCATGGTGACGTGATCAAAAGTCAGAAGCTTGTCAACTAACTCATATTTATGACAATTGGAGCATCCCGGGGTCATGTGATCCCCTTTTGCAACCTTCTGACAAGCAAAGTCAATAAGGAAGCCAGATTCACTTACAGTAACTTTGGGCATAGGTAACCTAGTAATCTAGTAACCATGTTACCAGCTTAACAACTGCAGTGACTCACTTAACAATTGTGGCAAGGGAGAATGTAAAACAGGGCAAAACTCACTTAACAACTGTCTTGCTCAGTAACAGAAATTTTGGGCTCAATTATAGTCATGACTCATAAGTCAAGGACTAACTGTAATGGAGAAGCAACTTGAGATTTGCTCACATCATAGAATGGGATATGAGGTTATGCAAGCGGGACATTGAACAGGTCTCTCGTGTTCCCTGCAGCTACTCAGTGTGAAAGGGAAGTTACTCAACATCCCCACCCATCTGCCTTGAACTGATTTCACTGACAGCGTATTTCCATGTTCGCATTATGCCATTCCCTCTCCTCCGGCTTCAACAAAGACAATTGGTATACTCTTCCTCTAAGGAATTTTGCTTCCACAACTCCAAGAGGTCACAGGCCACAGAGGAACCCATAGAAACAGGAAACGGAGCTTCCTCAGCCTACTTTCAAATACTCAAAACCTGTTTCCTTTCTCTATCGCAAACACAACCTCACAGTCCGGCATTTGGTTCAGATCCACTGCGAAAGCAACAGCGCAAAGTGAAAGAGTTTAGACGGGCTCGGCTGAAGACAATATGAGAGACATACTAAGGTTCTTGCAAGCCAGGAGAATGTGGGAGATGTTTTCAGTACTGCTTTTATTAACCTTGGAACGAAGCAGTGCAGAAGCCAATTCAACAGACCCAGCCTTGGTCATGATTTCGGATTCCAGCCCAGTGGAAGTAAGTCATCCTGGCTTGACTGATCCTGAAATCCAGAGCTTTGGAGATGCGCAGGCACCGTCATCGATACTGGATTCTTCTGAGAAACCCCCTTCTGTGCTGACTGTAAAACAGGATGAACGGGACATAAAACATAGCATTTTTATCACCCAGGAGGAAACTCAAAGCTCACCAACTCCAGTTACAACGCAGCAAGGAGAAAATGTCACTCTTAAAACTCTTAGCAGAGAAAAGGACAGTGATGGTGATGTTACAAAATCCAAGGCATTGATCCTACCTAAGGATGGAGGGCATCCAGCACAGATCAATCCTCGAAAGGGCCCCCTTGCAAAGGAAACACCCAAAAAACCAGTTGTGAGCAGAACTTCCAGGCAATCGAGCCTCCAGCAGGCTAAAGATAACAGGAGCCCCAGCTTTGAAACTACCAGAGGAAAGTAAGCAGAAACATATCATCTCCATTTTTTTTTTCTTTCCTTGGGAAGACTGGCAGACTTTATAGAATCCTAGGTAAAGTTTCTTCTGTTCTTAAATAAGAGCAGAGCTCATGAGAAAGATGGGTGGTTAACTGAATCCAGCCAATAACTGAGTCATTGGTAAATAGGTACAACTGTGTTGAACTAGGCATTGCAGCAATGATGGGGAAAGCAATTGTGGATAGTCTGGTGACAGATAGTGTTGGTTATTTAAATTACACTGATTCTTGAGAAGAATAAAGCAGTCTGCATGTAGGATTTCTAGCATCATCTGCAATGCAAAATGTCCCGATCTTTTATTACAATAAAAATAAGCAATATAAAATATTTATTTTTAATAGTTTTAACAGCTGTTTAGGAAGCCATGGCTGTGGACAGTATATTACTGCTTTGGAATTAAAGGTGTGTGGATCTGGTGAGCAACTTCAGTAGGCATGTCCATGAAGCTATTGCCAGGGGTCTTCAAACTTGGCCCTTTTATGACTTGTGGACTTCACAAGTCATAAAGTGTGGTAACCGGTGTGAACCTTATGACGTAGGTCAAAACCAGTGGTGCTACATTTTTTCTACAACTCTGAGATCTTTCTCATGTCTCTTCTCGTTGTTTCTACTAATCCCCTGACCTCCGATTTCGTATATTCCTTGCCAACGACCTTAACCCATACAGATCAAATTACTTCTCTTCCTGCTCCCCCCTGTACTATCGTCACTTCCAATATCTCAGAGGCTGCCACAAAGAAGAGGGAGTCAAGCTATTTTCCAAGGCGCCTGAACGCAGGACAAGAAGCAACGGGTGGAAACTAAGCAAGGAGAGAAGCAACCTAGAACTAAGGAGAAACTTCCTGAGAGTTAGAACAATTAACCAGTGGAACAACCTGCCTCCAGAAGCGATGAATGCGCCAACACTGGAGGTTTTTAAGAAGAGACTGGACAGCCATTTGTCCGAAATGGTATAGGGTTTCCTGCCTGAGCAGGGGTTGGACCAGATGACCTCCAAGATCACTTCCAACTTTACTATTATTATTATTATTATTATTATTATTATTATTATTATTATTATTATTATTATTATTATTATTATTATTATTATTATTATTATTATTATTATTATTACTCCTAGAATTCCTCAGCTAGGCTTGCCTGGCTGAGGAATTCTGGGAGTTGAAGTCCACAAGTCACAAAAGGGCCAGGTTTGAAGACCCCTGCTATTGCTGTGAAAAAAATGCCTCATGGAGTTTTTGTGTCAATGAGTTGTTGCTTCAGTTAAATGTTGGAAGTCTAGCCAGTCTTCCTGATCAGCTTCTTTGCTTCTGTTAATAAATTCCTAGGCTCTTTTGCCAAGACTTTAGAGGATAAATTGAAGGAATGTTGGGCTGCTATTTTGGCTCCGGAGGTTATAAGTTTGTCTTTTTGTTGTTAAGTGACCATGTGGCCCTACATTGCAATTTTTATACTGTTTTTATTGCAAGAAAATTTGATTGATGCAATATTGTTCTGAGCCACCCAGAGTCAAGAGACGCAAAAAAAAATCCACCCCATATAAAAATGTAAAGTAAATTACTAAAAATAAACCAGGGAGGCAAAGCAGCATCATGGCTGTATTTTGCTTCATTTTGATGAGCTACTATACATCAAGAAAGCAAAATGCTCCTTTGAAGATCCACACAGCACTACTAGTTACATTGGCAAACAGAGAGAGAGAGGGAGGGAGAGGGAGAGGGAGAGAGAAGGAATCCATCCATTGTTTCTCAACCTTGACAATTTTAAGGCATGTGGACTTCAACTCCCAGAATTCCACAGCCAGCATTGCTGGCTGTGGAATTCTGGGAGTTGAAGTCCACATGCCTTAAAATTGTCAAGGTTGAGAAACACTGGGTTAAGCTATCATTTAAAATGCTGCAATTAAATTCCAGTATCACAACTATGCAACCTGTTGTGGTCAGGAGTGAACCGTGATAACTTCTATATATTCCCTTTGGGAAACCTTCTGCACTTACCCAAAAAACATGAGAACAGATTGAATTGACTCAATAAAGGTCCATGAACTGATACCAACTTTCTTCCAAGTGTATTGGTCCAGATCTTGATGGATGGGTCCAGACTAGGAAATGCTGCCCCCCCACAAATGTCCTTGACCTCTTTGAACTAGGAAAACTTTTAAATCTCCTAATGCCATGGAGAGAAGGATGGCTTATTCCCTCAGTCTTGTCCCTTCTCCTTTCCTGGATCCCACTTTCTTTGGCGACTAGCTTTTCAGAGGTGTCTTATCAGAAAAGTCTACGGAGGGAAGAGCAATAAGGAATTGATGTATTCTACACTGCTTGCATGGATTCAGACATGGCATTGTTTTCTTTGACTAAAATCAATCTCGGTGGCTGTGGTGCTCTATTTTTATAGGGAGATGGGTACAAGGCAGATGTTGGCAGCTTCTGTTTTTATCTTTCTATCCAGCCTTCTTAACTTAGCAGCCGCCAGATGGTTTGCCTTAAACGGGTAGTCCTCGACTTACGACCACAATTGAACCTGAACTTTCTGTTGCTAAGTGAGACATTTGTTAAGTGAGTTTTGCCCCATTTTACGACCTTTCTTGCCACAGTTGTTAAGTGAAGCACCGCAGTTCATAAGTTAGTAACTCAGTTGTTAAGCCAATCTGGCTTTCCCATTGACTTTGATTGTCAGAAGGTTGCAAAAGGTGATCACATGACCTTGAGACACAGCAATGGTCATAAATATGAATCAGTTGCCAGGCATCTGAATTTTGATCACATGATCATGGAGATGCTGTAAGGGTCGTAACTGAAAAACTGTCATAAGTCATATTTTTCAGTGCCACTGTAACTTTGAACGGTCACTAAACAAACCGTTGTATGACGAGGACTATCTGTACTCCCCATTATTCTCACTCAGTATTGGCATAGAAGTTAGGGAGGATAAGACTATGGTGTATTTGGAGGGAGCCAGGCTGCAGATGGAAACTTCAGTTTATTTATTTAAAAAACTTTTATATCTGCCTATTAAACAACATCAAAATAACAATATAAATTTTACACACACACACAAACACACAACTTTGCAGATCTCATGAAGACTGCAAAGAATCTCTTGGAATGCTAATCTTGGAATCTCTGCCTGCTAATTCATTTCACTGCAATGTATAATCTGATTTATTTAATTTTTATTCCATCCTTTATAACTTTATAAGTAACTGAAGGTGGCAAACATACATAATACTCCTTCCTCTTCCTATTTTGTCCACAACAACAACAACCCTGGAAGGTGGGGTTGGCTAAAAAAAGAGTCACTGACCCAAAGTCACCCAGCTGGCTTTCATGCGTAAGGTGGGACTACAACACCAAACTAACATGAGAATATGCCTTTTTCTATAAGACCCTCCATCCTGCCTCAGGTCTTCTGAGGAAGTTCATCTTTAGTTGTTACAATTTATCTGACAAGGGCTTGGGGTGGGGCCTTCTCTGTTGGCTGTCCCAAATATTTGGAATGCCTTCTTGTAGAAAAGCCCTCCAAACACTTTTAATGTCAGGTGCAAGGAACCAGAAATGACACAATGAGCTGATCAGAGGGATATTTCCTTACCTATCGGCAGGAATCTTGCCAGACTAAAGTACACATTGCATGACTCCAAGGTAAATACTCCAGCCTCTTCCTCCCCAAAGAGATTGAGGGCTACTCAGCTGTTTCACTCCTCTACTTCTCCAGTGGTGGGATTCAAACCATGTTTGTACATTTTTGTTTGAACTGTTAATTTTTATAATTTTATGTGTGTTACTTGTTTTCATTGCTATTAATTGCTATTTTGTTTTAATGCCTTTATTTTTTATTATTATAACTGTCAAGGGACTTTATTAGCTGGCAGCATACTGAGCATGGAAGCCAAAAAATAAACCACTGAATAAGTAATATTACATTCATAGGTTTGGAGGGTTTAAGGTATAAAAATACTTTCCCTTTAACCTTCTGGATTTTTAATTTTTGGAATGCAATTGCTTGAATAGTACAGATAATGACTCTGGGCAGAATTAAGCTATTTGTTCAGATGGTATTCACATGGACAATCTGTACAACTTGTAAGAGCACTAAAATTTTTAGTTGTCTCATCCCCTTCCTCCTTGCTTTATCATTCCCATTCAGCCTGAAATAATAGCAATTGGCTACTGACTAGTATTATATTACAGCCATAAATTTAATAATAGGAACCAGACATCACTTGAATTTAGTTTACAACATGGTCTTTAAAATGGTTATGAGCTAGGGACCAAAGAATATAATACTGGAATTGGAAACCTCAGAATAATACTGTACCATTAGTTCAGGGTTTCCTTCCTTCCTTCCTTCCTTCCTTCCTTCCTTCCTTCCTTCCTTCCTTCCTTCCTTCCTTCC
>NW_015388689.1:68282-121869 GCF_001527695.2 Protobothrops mucrosquamatus
CTCCTTCCTCTGCCCTTCCCTCCCTCTCTCCCTTCCTTCCTTCCCTCCCTCCCTCTCCCTCGCTCCTTCCTCTGCCCTTCCCTTTCTTCCTTCCCTCTCTCCCTCTTCCTCTCTCTCTCTCCTTCCTCTTCCCTTCCCTTCCCTTCTCTTCTCTTCCCTTCCTTCCCTCCCTCCCTCCCTCCCTTCCCTCTGTTTCCCTCCCTTCTCTGCCCCTCCCTCCCTCCTCATTTAAAGGACCACCTTAGAAAGAAGGCAGTTATATAACCTGCAACTGTTATCCATGAGCTATAAATAAATATGTTAATTGCTAACAACATACACAGGAGTTTTATAAAAAAATCCAAAGAACTAAATTTTAGTACAGGTTTTCCCAACCTCCCTCATGCTGTGAAGATTATGGGGTATCAGTTTACAGCAATACAGTGGAATTGTTGGAAGAGTGTGGGAAACAGCATCAAAGAATGTAATGCTTTCCTCTTACACAGAATTTCTTTTCCTGTCAAGATGAATTTATTATAAGATTTTTTTTCCCCACTGTGATATGCAAATATTTGTCCTCTCCATTGGAAGCTTTGACCAAAATCTCCCTATTCTGAAAAACTGCTGTTCTATGTAGAAATGCGGCTTTAATTTTTTTCTTTCTCTTCTGCTTCCTTATTAGGGAAGCTTTCTGAATTCTTACAATTTTTACTTATGGCATCAGCAATGAGTCTTGAGAAAACACTCGTGTGTGAAGCATTCTTTTTCTATACACAAGTCAGTTGTAAGGTAGAAAAAGATGATTTTCGAGGTATGCTCGGATCCACTTGTCTATGTGCTGCATAAAACACACCTGCCACATTCAATCGATTTGCTTAAAGAACACCTCAGAGGTAGACGTTTAATGCACAGAAGGACATTTTAACAAAACCAGACAGCCAAGGAAGACATTTAGAAAACTACTTTCTGTATTTGCTGTAAAGCAGCCTTTGAACAATGAAAGCTTTATAAATAGCAGTTTTCAGATCAAAGAGCTGAAGTTCTGCTAACTTGTTTCACTATGAGCTGAATGTGACAGACTCGATGGTAAAATAAGCTTTTTAGATTGCTATCAGTCTAAATGGGAGAGTAGAAGTATAATAATAATAATAGTAATAGTAGTAGTAGTAGTAGTAGTAATAATAATAATAATAATAATAATAATAATAATAATAATAATAATAATAATAATAATAATAATAATAAAGTTGGAAGGGACCTTGGAGGTCATCAAGTCCAACCACCTGCTCAGGCAGGTATCCCTATACAATTTCGGACAAATGGCTGTCCAGTCTCTTCTTAAAAACTTCCAGTGTTGGAGCATTCACCACTTCTGGATCTATATCTGGATCTATATCTTCAGCCATCACCTCCATTTTTACTCTCTCTTTTTCTGCCACTGTTTGATGCAAATTCTTATAAGGGCTCCTCTAGTTAAATGCTACTTCCAAGAGTCCAGAAGGCACGTGGCACACAGACAATATAGGTAGTCCTCAACTTACAACCACATTTGAGCCCAACATTTCTGTTGCTAAGTGAGACAGTTGTTAAGTGATTTTGACCCATTTTATGACTTTTCTTGCTTCAGTTCTTAAGTGAATCACTGCAGTTGTTAAGTTAGTGACACAGTTGCTAAGTGAATCTGACTTCCCCATTGACTTTGCTTGTCAGACCCCGGGACACTGCAACCATCATAAATATGAGTCAATTGCCAAATATCTGAATTTTGATCACGTGACCATGGGGATGCTGCAACGGTCATAAGTGTGAAAAACGATCATAAATCACGTTTTTCAATGCCATTGTAATTTGAAGAGTCACTAAATGAACTGTTGTAAGTCAAGGATGACCTGTACACACACACAAACAAGCAAAGGTGGTACTTCAGCTGCATTCTGACAGCTGCCATCTTGATTTTTTTTTTAACCACACCTTGTGGACAACCCTGTTTGATTAATAGTTGTGAAAGAGAATTAGGAAATACTATTCCATAGGCTAGATTGGGAGAAACAGAAGAAAACCATGATGAACCGCTTGTGTATTATTGCCATGCAATGTATGTACAGTAGGCCAGCAGTTACGTTTGGTTCAAAGGAGAATTTACTGGCTTTTAAAAAGATGATTAAGCTTCCCCCCCCCCAAGCAGGCCTTAGGAACCTTAGAGCAGGGGTCCTCAACCTTGGCAACTTTAAGACTTGTGGACTTCAACTCCCAGAATTCCTCAGCCAGCTTTGAAGTTGAAGTCCACAAGTCTTAAAATTGCCAAGGTTGAGGACCCCTGCCCTTAAAGCAGTGGTGGTGAACCTATAGCACATGTGCCAGAGGCGGCACTCAGAGCCCTCTCTGTTGGCACGCGTGCCACTGCTGCCAGCAGCAGGTCCATCAGGCCACCACCACCGGAGCAGGAGCCCCGCCCAACGGCTGACTAGCAAGCTTGAGCAGAGGTCACCAACCATTGTCAATTGGTGGACTGGAAGAAAAGGGAGGGGGAAGCATTTTACATGCGTGCATGCGCGTACGGGGCCGCGAGCACACACGTGCTGCAAATGGGGCGGGGCTAGTTCCTGCGTGATACTCACTAGCTTTGCCCCATTCTTGCGTGTTGCTGCACCTTGTATCTGCACCCTGCGGTGCGGCAGCGGCCATTTTTGCGCCTTGTAGCACGGTGGCCCATTTTTGCGGCCCCAGTTTTTGCGTTCCAGAGGCGGCACTCAGAGGTGCCTCCCTGCCCCCCCTGGAGGGCACCACAATGCGGCCCTGGCACTTTGTGATAAATAAGTGGGTTTTGGGTTGCGGTTTGGGCACTCGGTCTCTAAAAGGTTCGCCATCACTGCCTTAGAGGTAGCCTGACTTTTTGAACTGAAATTTACTTATTGTCCTTGGCACTGTTTGTTGTAAGTAATTTATTTGAATTTTATGACCATTTTAAATCGTATTTTATAGAATAGAAATGTCCAAATGACTCAAAGTGGGTTACAGTTGGAGCAGCAATGTAAGCCCGGTAAATGAAATAATAAATAAATACTTCATGAGGTCAAACAAGCAAGCAGGAGGAAAAGTACAGCTTGGACACAAGCATTTGGGTCATTCCCTATCCGAAGATCACAGAAGTGCCATGTGACAAAGGAAACAAGTGGTGATAGACAAATACCTGTCTGCAATGGGTAGTACATAATGTCAGGGCCTCCATTCCGGAAGAAAACAGATATTATTTTCCCTGATTAGTCATGCCACACTGCATTTTAGGACTGTTTTTGAGAAAAAAAAAGCATGGCCTTGGATTGTGTGAAAAGAGACAATCATGAAAATCCATATTTTTTTAGCCTCTAATCTGCTTCATACATGATAATTCAACCATAGGAGGCATTAGCTGTCTATAGATATAAGCTCCAAATGAATGAGGATTCTAAGCTCAGGGAGTCCTCGATTTACAACAGTTCATTTAGTGACCGTTCAAAGTTAGAACACCACTGAAAAAAGTGATTTGGGTCAGTACATAATGACCCACACTTTCGAACTTTGTAGCATCCCCATGATTATGTGATCAAAATTCAGTCAGCTTGGCAACCGACTCATACTTATGACCGTTGCTGTGTCCCAAGGTCATGTGATCATCTTTGGCAATCTTTTGACAAGGAAAATCAATGAGGAAGCCAGATTCACTTAACAACCGTGTTACTAACTTATCAGCTGCAATGATTCACTTAACAACTGTGGCGAGAAAGGTCATAAAATGGGGCAAACCTCACTTAACAAATGTCTCATTTAACCACAGAAATTTTGGGCTCAATTGTGGTTGTAAGTTGAGGACTTCCTGTACTCTGTAGCTAAAACTCTAGTTGGGTGAAGTCTTAATGTTAATTTTCCTTTGGAAAGCACTCTGTTTGAAAAAAATAGCCCTGTTTTGTCAAACTATATCCTTTTACTTCAGAACTGATCTTGAGACCATAAATTGTGTTTGTATGTTCATGAAGGTCAACTGAATGTATGATATTTCAGGGCTGAAAGGTAAATTGGTCTTTTATACAGTAACACTGTATAAAACAGTTATTTGCAGGAACACTACATGAACAGAAAGAATCTGGATGAACAGAAAGAATTTGGTGAATAAAGAATTTGAGAATCTTGATTTAGAAATGAGAACAGGCTCAGGTGAATCAGTGTGACATAAGCAACTCTTAAGTAACATTTTCAGACCTACGGTAATAGGACTTAGTAGGTCAGGAAAAAAGAACAGAAATATAACATACTGTGTACTACATTTATTCTGCAGAAACTGGTTGGGAGATACTGGGAGTAAAATTCACATATCTGGAAGGTGCCTGGTTTGGGGACTTCCTTCCTTCCTTCCTTCCTTCCTTCCTTCCTTCCTTCCTTCCTTCCTTCCTTCCTTCCTTCCTTCCTTCCTCTCTCTCTCTCTCCCTCCCTCTCTCCCTCCCTCCCTCTTTCCTTCCTTCCTTCCTTCCTTCCTTTTTTTCTTCCTTCCTTCCTTCCTTCCTTCCTTCATCTTTCTCCCTCCTATCCTTTCTTCCTTCCTTCTTTCTTTCTTTCTTTCTTTCTTTCTTTCTTTCTTTCTTTCTTTCTTTCTTTCTTTCTTTCTTTCTTTCTTTCTTTCTTTCTTTCTCTCTCTCTCTCTCTCTCTCTCTCTCTCTCTCTCTCTCTCTCTCTCTCTTTCTTCCTTTCTTTCTCCTTCCTTCCTTCATCTCCCTCCCTCCCTCCCTTCGCTTCAAAACCAAATTCTCCTGGCTCTTGGTGACGGCTTCCCTGTATGTTCCTTCACAATGATACTGGATGAACAGGTTAACTTTCTTTACTACATGCCAACCTCCAGGATATTTAGAAATGAACAAGCAAAGAAAGCATAGTAAGGAATCTGGTAGTTGCCAAAAGGGCGTAGCAGGAACTTGGGGAATGGGATTCCAACAATGACCTCTGACTTTCAGTAATGAGGTCAGAGATTGGCCTCATGGAAAGGAACAGAATCGTTCTCTCTGGTATCTTGGTAACCAGGCAACCATTATGCTAAGCACATGCATCATTTGGACATGTGGCCTTAGGGACTAGCAGAATGTGCATCCTGGTCTTCCTATATTAGCTTTGGGGCCTGTTCTATATATACATACTGTACATAGAGCATAACTCATCAGTTATATATCCTAGAGGTTCATACATTTTCACCCATTTAAACAGTCTTTTAATTTTTCAGCTGCTGCTTAATGATCTTTATCATACCGCTGAGGCAATGTTTAGATTTCTAGTACGTGTGGAATGAATTAGATTTCAACAGAAGTTTCATTTTAAATCTATTTCTGCAAGTCTTCAAGAACTGACTTTAAAAGCAATACACGGACGGTAGTACACACCTGAAATTGCATTATGTTAGTCAAAGGGTTGTGATCAAAGTGGCCTGCATGATCATTTCTGGTGGCAGTGCCCAATTAATAATTCATGGTGGCTGGACATTTTTAAAGGAAATTTTGAACATTACGCAACACTCTTTCAATTATTAATTGTAATATTATTGTCCATTGCCCCCAGGATATATAAAAGGTTGGGACACTGGAATTTAATTTCCTTTTTGTTATTTGCTGCGCACTGGAAAACAATTGATTTATGAATCAATTATATGAAGGGATATGGGAAATAACACTGACTGGAAGAGTGTTAACATTGGGCAAAAAGTCATGAAGAACCTTTCATTTAGGTTTTATCCACATTTGGCCTTCTAAATAGATTAGAAATAAATATTCCCTTGATCTCTCTAGATCAGTGTTTCTCAAAAATTTTGGTGTCCGGACCCCTTTATATAGTAGTATATAGTAGGTGATTTCTATGTATCAGTAGAATTATGTATAGCTAGTCTTTGACTTACAACAATTTATTTGGTGACTGTTCAAAATTACATCACTGAAAAAAGTGACTTATAACCATTTTTCACTCTTATGACCATTGCAGCATCCCCATGGTCACATGCAGTGCTTTTTTTGTATATAAAAAAAAGGTGCCGGAACTCACACACATCATACAACCCACCTTGCCTACCCTATAAGGTTCCATCCCAAAAAGGTGCCGGAACTCCGTTCTGGGCCTTCTATGACAAAAAAAGCCCTAGTCACGTTATCAAAATTCAGATAGTTGGAAACTGACTCATATTAATGATGGTTTGCAGTGTCCCAGGATCATGTGATCACCTTTTGTGGCCTTCTGACAATCAAAGTCAATGGGGAAACCAGATTTACTTAACAACTGTGTTACTAATTTAACAACTGCAGTGATTCACTTAACAACTGTGGCAAGAAAGGTCATAAAATGAGGCAAAACTCATTTAACAAACATCTTGTTTAACAACATAAATTTTGGGCTCAGTTATGGTCGCAAGTTGAGAATTAGCTGTATTGGAAATTAAAACGGAGAAATTTTTAAGGACTTGACTTTGTAGACCCCTGAAAGGGTCTTTTTCAATCTCAGATCCTCTACCAGAGGTCTGGGAGTTTGAAGGTTCTGTTCAGTATCTTCTTTGTTTCTTTTTTCTTTCTTGCTTGCTCACTTTGCTTTCTTTCTTATATCCTGCCTTTATTATTTTTACAAATAACTTAAAGAAATGAAACACACAGTACTCCTTTCTCCTATTTTCCCCAGAATAATAACCCAAGGTGGATTGGACTGAGAGAGTGAATGACTGGCCTAATCACCCAGCCGGTTTCCATGGTGGGACTTGAACAGATGGTCTCCCGCTTTCTTGCCTAGTGCCTAAACCACTAGACCAGGGGTAGGCAACCTTGGCTCTTTTATGACTCGTGGACTTCAACTCCCAGAATTCCTGAGCCAGCATGGCTGGCTCAGGAATTCTGGGAGTTGAAGTCCACGAGTCATAAAAGAGCCAAGGTTGCCTACCCCTGCACTAGACCAAACAGGCTCTCTTAACGATTCTTAGCACTACATTCTTCTGAACAGAGAGCTCTGACATTGTTCTTGGGATTGCTGGAGCCACAGTTCCAGTTTACGAGTCATAGAACCGAAGAATCTCTCAGAGTGTCTCTAAGTGATATCTATCATCACCACTGTCTTCTGGGTCACTATCACAATGACTGGATTGCTTGTCTATCTGGATCTGAAAGCCCAATAAGATCTTAGCTTTCTTATTCTCTCTGACCATCTGTGGACTCTCCTGTCTGGACATGGGAGGATTTAGCCCATACATTGCGCAGATATTCCACTACAGCAGAGGTCCCCAACCTTTTGGGCACCAGGGACCAGTTCAATGGAGAAAGGCTTTTTTCCATGGACCAGAGAGTGTGTGGTTTTGTGTGCTGCCTGCATCCCATTGATGGGGCTTTGCTTGTTTGTGCGGAATGGTTGCTGGCATGCCGCGGTCCAGTACCACAGACCGGGGGTTGGGGACCCCTGCACTACAGGATGCTAGCTACATATATATAAGTATAAGAATACATCCTAAAGTATGCAATTTTTAAAAAAATCTATGCATTTCTTTCCTGCTTGATTGGTCATTACTTTTGTTCTTTAAAAAAAAAAAAAACCTTGGTCAATCACTATGCTTAATGTCTGGGATCCCCAGAAAATCAAGATTATATCAAAAGAATGGTGTTGTGCAGTAACACCGTGACACAAATGTCATCCTTATGTATTTTCATTCCAATTTTACAGGATTTCTATCTTGACAACATCACATATGCTTCCTCATTCTTTTCCATGGATCCATGGAATTTCAATTATCAACACATGGCTAACTCACATGGTCTTTGAAGATAAGCAGATAAGTAGCTACATAGCTGACTGGCAGGCTATGTCAGGACCCTAAGCTAGAGACTAGTGTCCTGGCATAGACCTAGGCTAGACTAGAATACTGAACAAATTCCAACAAATTTTTGCTTTGATGCCGAGAAACATAAATAGCTATGTTCACGAAGTCATTGGGAGTCAAACTAATTTGAATATTAGTTCAAAATCAGTCAAGCTAATTTGAATAATTAATTTGAATAATGTTTTTTATGAATTAAGGCTTTTTGTATAAATTAAGATGTATAAATTAAGAAGAACAGGTTATATTTTCAAATACTAGGACTTGGAAGCTGGGCAACTCAAGAAAAGCTTTACAGAAAGACAGTACATTATCTTAGTCGATCTCTTTGCTAGCCTATGAAAAAATCTTGGAAATGTGCCTTGGGAAAGGTTGCCATCTGCTGATCCATATTGAGAATTCATGAAACATAAACCAAATCACATTTGCAGCCTTAGACTTTAGTTTCAGTACAGGGATTAAGCTGTCTAACTTTTACTTATGACATACCTTATCCTCTTCATTCAAGAAGGCTGCTGAGATTCTAAAGTAGATTTTGATGTCCCTCATGGGCTGGAGGAAAGGAACAAGTTTAAGATTAATTCAGTCAAAACTGAGTGCTTGTGTTTTAAATGGTATTTTACTCTCTTGGAGACTCCAGTAATTCTTTGGATGTACTCCTAGACTCAGTTAGCTGTCTCAGTGTCCATGTTTTACAGGTGATAAGGTGCATAGTTGCAGAGGTAACTTCAGGGTAAATCAAGAAAGCATTCAAGAAATCTTTTTCGCATGGGGGGGGACTCTATTTTTCCTTGCTTTTTCTCCACATAGACAAAAACCATTTAATGAAAACTCAAGAGGAAAGTCATGAAGAAGGAAAAGGCATTTTTCCTTGGCTTTTACCCACCAGGAAGGCTATGCAGTGTTGTATAGTCAAGGGATGATCAATGGAAGACAGATGGGGAAGCTCGAGTGGGTAGGATGATCGTAGTCTGAGCCAGGACAGAATATTTTCCAGCTCAGTGTTTATGTATATAATATAAATTGGAAAATTTTCACTGTTGTTATTTTCAATGTTTCATGCTGCTGTTTTGAGGTAATTGTATTTTTATATTTTGATAACTTAGACCAGAGGTCTTCAAATTTGGCCCTTTTATGACTTGTGGACTTCAACTCCCAGAATTCCTCAGCCAGGCATGCTGGCTGAGGAATTCTGGGAATTGAAGTCCACAAGTCATAAAAGGGCCAGGTTTGAAGACCCCTGACTTAGACATTTGAGAGCAAGTGTGATCTAGTGGTAAAGGCACCAGGCTAGAAACCAGGAAACTGTCAGTTCTGGTCCCTCTTTAGGCATCAAAGTAGATTGTGTGACTTTAGGACAGTCACTCTCTCTGAGCCCAGCTGACCTCACAGTAGGGAAAATAGCAGGATGAAGTTTAACAAGGTGGAGGGAGCATCCTGAAGTCTCCAGCCATCCCCATGGGTGTGTGGGAAGTCAGTCCCTCCCAATATGAATGAAATGTAAACAGCACAAACTTCCCATAATGTGCCCCTCAGAAGCAGTGTGGGATTCAGAGAGCAGAACCGGTAGCTAATTTTTTTGTTGCCCAGGCCCAGAATGGACTTCCGGAAGCAGGTCCACACAGAGAACCAGTTGTTCACATATTTGAATCCCACCACTGATCAGAAGATAAACATCCACAAGCTTTCACAGTTTTCAAGAGTTTCACAAAACATTCCATTGGCTACTTAACCTTCTCCCCATACCACACACTTATTACATTTAAGCCAATTTCATTGAAGGCCGCATCAGCATTGCGGTTGCCCTCGGGGGGGGGCAGGTGGGTGTGGCCAGGGTGGGTGTGGCCTACTGGGTGGGCATGGATGGAGTGGGTGTGGCCTACTGGGTGGGCATGGCCAGCTCTACATCGTTCACGTCAAGGGGGCCTGTGGGGGCCTGGGCAGCAGTGGGACAGATCTGAGGGTCTCTGGCAGAAGGGGGTGGGACCGGGGCAAGCGCCAAGGCATGGTCCATTCCTTCATTCCTCACAAAGGGTGACACCTCCCCAGCATGCATCCAGGGGGCGGGGCCAATGTGGCAGGGGCTGGTTCCTCGCTGTTTCCGGACAGCCTTGTGGAGCTAAGACTGAATGCGTTTCAGCATAGATGGCCACCACAAAATTGTACATTGGCTCCTGGCTGGCCTGGGCCAGGGCCAAGGCAGCGGGGGCCGTTCCCTCACTGTTTCCAGGATGGCTTCGCGGGCCACATGAAACCACTTCGCGGGCCGCATCCGGCCCCCAGGCCTTGTGTTTGACATGTCTGATTTAAGCTATATAACTGGAACTAAGGAGGAATTTCCTGACAGTGAGAAAGATTAATCAATGGAACAGCTTGCCTCCCAGAGTTGTGGGTGCTCCATTGCTGGAGGTTTTCAAGAAAGGATTGGACAACCATTTGTTGGGGATGATATAAAGACTCTTGCCTTGGGCAGAGGGTTGGACTAGAAGACCTCCAAGATCCCTTCCAGCTGTATATTTCAATGATTCAATGATTCAGATGGAAACAGATAAGAATGGGCCTATATAAGTGAACGTATTTTGAGATGAAAATAGATTAGCTTATTCTAAATTTGATCAAGCAAGGGTTTATATTTCTACCTTTTCTTTTTGTTTCCTTTGTAAGCAAGTTACTTAAATGCAGTAGTGCTGTACTGTTCATTGTTATTGATTGCTATATTTATTTTATTTATTTATTTTTATTTAACTTTAACTTATATGCCGCCCTTCTCCCCCATGGGACTCAGGGCGGCTCACAGCATATTAAAAACAATACAAAACATTTCCCTATAAAAGCCAATTAAAAACCAAATATTTGTAGCTGTGTCTTATTTAAAATCATTAAAAATTGTCCCTATTTAATGGAGATGATAGTCGTGGATATCCCAAAGATGCTTTTTTCAAAAGGCAACTGGACTTTGTTTTTGCTTGAAGATGTTTCCCTTCTCATCCAAGAAGCTTCTTCAGTTCTAAACATATTTGGGGCAACCATGACCTGGATGACTGAGAATCTCCATAGACATATAGTCTATGGGTAGAAATCTAATACAGTGGATCCAAATTCTGCCACATGTAAATCTCAGAAAGCTCTTCACAAGTCACCAAACCTCCTTATACTGGTAAATGGTTGCATTCCTGGTGAATTACTGGTAAGCATGTAAATCTCTTTTGCTTGGTCAGCTGTACTTGCTGCCTTGAAATAACAAGCCAGTAATTCTGGAATGGGAACAAAATCTGCATCTTCCTACCTCTTAGCCTAGTTGAGGTTTTTTTCACATCAGAATTTTCATTTATGTAACAGTTGTATAATAAATTTTGTTTCTCTTTCTTTTTGCTTAGGAATTGGTGTGCCTATGTTCACACAAGGCTTCAACCCACCATTGTGGTTGACAATGTACAAACCTATAGCTCTGGGAGAGCCAAGCCATGCACTTGGATTACGGGACCCTGTGGAACAAGGTATGTAATAGGATTTATATCACTGAGCTGCTTTTAAAATGATGATCAGCTGCATTAATGAAGACAGTGGAAACTGCTTAGAAATATTCAGTCCCCTTATCAGCTAGGCTGATCTATAGGAAGAGAGAACCTGAAATATACAGAATACTCCATCCAGGAAGATAATATTAAATGATGTTTCTGCTAAAGATCCTGGAAGAATTAAAGTTTTCTTAGTCGTAAATCACAGAATATAGTCACATGTCAACCTTCCACCTACTTCAGTATAATAATTGGCAAAAACTATCCAGAATTCCAGATAAGAAGCTTTTTTAATGCTAGCTGGAGATGTTGAGGGTTGACCTTTGGACTTTCTGCATGAAAGGTACATGATCCTTCCTGTTCTTATACAAAAAAAGCAGTACAGTATCTTTAAATTATTAGTTTATAATTTCTTTTGACTAACGCATTATAAGCCAACTTTTATTTTTCCAAGATATGTGCCACTGGATTCTAATAATTAATTTAATTTCACATGAAGACTATATCCTCAAAAACATGAAAGCTGATTTTATATTGTTACCTATATTGGGAGATAAATTTGTTTTAGTGTACTGAAATGAAATAATTACGGTTTCACTTGAACATCTGGTGGATTCATTCAGAAATCTTCCTTGTTGGTCAAATAGGAGTACACTTCTGGATTAAATGACAAATACAGGTGTTTGCTTAATTCATCACCATGAATTATAGCTATGCTACAATCATTTTCATAAACCTTTGCTCTGTTAAATAATGGATTATTTGTTCAACTCATACATAAAATAACTACTGAAAAAGGTAAAAAGTTGATTACTCCCTTTAAATGTTCTGGCTGGATAATATGTACTATACAGTATTTTCAGTTTTCTTCTTTTAATTTCCTGTGTCTTTGTGTGGACGTCTCTGTGTTTGTGTGTTGGAATTATAGAAGAAAAGTAAGGAGCTAGTGGAATTCATCCTTTTTCCTATACCATCCTTTTTCATTTTAGGTGTTAAGGGCATATATATTCTACAAACCAGTAGTGATGGATTACTCTTACTTTTTTGCTTTTGATTTTTGGAACATGATAGAATAGAATAGAATAGAATAGAATAGAATAGAATAGAATAGTTCTTTATTGGTCAAGTGAGATTGGACACACAAGGAATTTGTGTCCATGCATAAGCTCAGTGTACATACAAATAACAAAGTAATATAATCAAAAGATATCAGAAGGAGAAGGTAGTAGAAAAGATGAGGATAATAGTACTACAGCCCTACTACATGAGTAAATATCCTTAGACATGAGTCAGTACTATAGGAATTAGATATTCAGCGGACTGATGGCAGGAGGGAAAAAATTCTCTCTGTGTCTAATTGTTCTGACATTTCTAGATTATAATTAATGGTATCAATATAGTATGCTCTTAAATTGTTAATCATAAAGTTAGCCAACTACAGGAAGTTAGACTGTCATGGTCAAGCAGATTTTTTTTACCCACATATACTCTTTATCTAGGGAATGTCTGCCATCTGCGAGTGTCTGGAGAGATATCTGATTAATTAAGAAAGAAAGGTAAACATTCTATCAATCACTCCAAGAAATAAACCTCAGTTTAGATCTACCTATGAAAGGTGGTAAACACTAGCCAGAATAATATGAGGGATATCCGTGGCTGCCTTTAAAGAAAAGAGACTGAACTAAATGAACTATTAAAGGATGTAAATTTTTGACCCATATTTTTGACCCATATTTACCCGTATTTTCTACTGAATATTGTATGTGCTGTTTTCCTGCCTTGCCAATGGATATTTCCTGTTTAAATTGTGCTTTGTGGCTGAAGTAATTCTTTCGCTGTGCTTTGCTTAATAAACCCTTCCAGCTTTTATCGTATGTGTTTATTGCTTTTGACACCACAAACCGCTACCCTGGTTTCAGTGTGCCAAACCAGCTTGTCTGTGAAAACGTGTGTGTTGGAAAAGACAATTCAAGCATGAAGTTGTGTAACACTATTGTGTTATGTAAGATCTATAGGTGAAGTCTGATTTCAAACAAGTCTGAATTCTCTTTCAGCGATTGGACTAAGGCAAGCTGGTGTGTGGCTAGGTTTTAGAATGGCTGGTTGACAAATACAATGAGATTTTGCAGACATCCATAGTCAATGAGTTTGTAGCTCCTCAGAATTTCATCTATTTTTCATCCAGCTCTTGTACAGTAATCTAAACTGACAAGTTTTTCTGAACTAAGAAAGCTTGTAAATATTGTCAGATCTAAACAGAACAGAGGGGTGGTCACCTCCTCTGTGTTCAAAAGGGATATATTTTTTTCTGTCTAGGTTATTTGTGGTACCCAGGCTACATATTGCCAACTCATGATTAAGGATGTTTTGGTAATGGATCTTTCTGAATACAGATATGAATTGCCAATTTTGTTATTCATAAGCTTTTGTTATTCATTCAGAAAACGTATTTAAGAGCTTTTGCACTTCCTAAAATTTCCCCAATAACTCTAAAACCATTTTTTTTAAAAAAAAGTCTATTTTGATAGAAAAGGTATTTTGAAAGTAGATATATGGTTAAGTAACAATTCTCACACATTAAAAGATAAATCTCACACATTAAAAGATAAATCTAAAGCATAAATGAGATAGAAGAGGAATGTTAAGAGAGAAAAAAATGAAGCCTTGCCTATCCCTACCTATGTGTTGGATGCTAGATTTTAAAGTTTTCAACATCTTAAAAATAAAAATCTTCTGCTAGGAGAATTTCCTGAAATTGAAATGGATGGTTATTTGCTTTCTCCACCTGAGCATTCTTAAACCTATTGAAAGGAACACAACAATTAGTGTTTTCATTCAGTTTTCCTCAATCTAATACTTTCTTTCTAGGTTTTAAATACTAAAACCCTCAGATTCTTCACCCAGCATGACCTTCATTTGAAAATTCTAGAAATTTAACATTTCGAGAGGAGACCAGTTTGGGAAAAGATGTGTTTTAATTCTCCAAATGTGTGAATCAGATTTTCCAGGACCTTCAAACCTTTTTTGTTCCACTAGGTGGCAGGCTGGCATATCTATAACACAGATTAAATTCTAGAAGCAATTTCTTTTAAAATGTAATCCATCTCCTTTTATAAAACTCAAAACCATTTCAGTGTTCATATCTTTGTTGCTGTGTCTGAAATACCCTTCATCCAAGATCAACAGCAAATTTAATTACATAGTCATTCAGCATTTGAAATATGCATGGAGTTGTTTTCCCCAAATCATTTCTGTTTTGAATCAGGTCAGGTTGCAGTCTTAGTTTTACCTCAGAAATTCATGTAAGGAGCTGAAGACAATTGATTAACAATCCATAGCAATCCAAACACATTTCTTATTCTTAGATAACTGGATATGTGTGAAAGGGATTTAAATGATGATCAGGGAAAACCTTCTGAAACGCTGAAGTGTATTGAGGACACGAATATTAGCATCAAAATGTGCCTTGAATTCATAACATTCTTCCTTTAGCCAATATTAGCATTTTCTCCACCTCACCATGCCATAATTTGTTTCACAATGGTTGCTTATATTCTTACAAGATACAAATTCTGTGGGAGACAAAGAAAAGCAAACTATTAAATAGACAGATTGTATACCCTAAAAAAAAAAAGGATATTTTTTTTAAAAAACCATGAACACAGTGACTTATGGGACTCACTTTTCTCTCCGCCAAAGGTCTAGGCAGGGTGGAGTGCAGTAAGCAGTTTAAGAAATTAGAGAATATTTCATGGGTATTTTCACAATTTACTTTGTGCACAACATTATTTATCCTTTGGGTCATGACCAGAAGGCAAACTGTGAGTTTTGCTTTCTCTACCATTCTATCACATTTTCTTCCTTGTTATTTGGTTGGGGGAGTAGAAGTAGAATCTATCCTAGGAATGGTTATGGTGCCTTCCTATAAAGAAATATAATACTCAGAGTGTTTCTCTGCTATGTACCATATAAGCTTTTGTGAGCTGCGAAGAATCAGGACCAAAAATTAAGTTCCATTAAGCTGATTTATTGCTCATGCCTATACACAAGAATCTAGTCAACTAATGTTCAGTGCTAAATTGGTGCTAGATAAGAGTTAATGGAATTCAAGAGAGGTTGGACTAAGTGCTTGTGGGCACCTAATGATTCCAGACTGATTCCTCTCTTGACTCCACCCCTGGGCTCTGCCTGTCATTCTCCTACAGCTTCAATTCTTAAAAGTAAATGATTAAATGGAATAAAAAACAATAAAAAAAAACTTTAAGGGAAGGAGCAAGACAGATGTTTGCAACTCTTAGTCAGCCTTGTCCCACAAAAAGCCTTAAAAACAGAAGATGTCATCTCTATTTCTGAAAATCTCTCCCCCACACTAGTAAAAGATTTACTCACTCCTTGTTAACTGATAAAATCCTGAACATTCCTTCCCTAACACTTCACTTTCCAAGACTTCCTTTGCTTCTTACTACAATAAACTGTTTTTTTAGACAGAAGTCTACATGCATGGCCAGATAATACGGAGAAAAAAATGAGGGTCATTCATCCTTGGTATTAAATATCCCTTGATCTTTCTGTACGAAGGGATTAATCTAAACTACTTTGTTCATTGCGCAGAGTATATTTAGAATCATCCATACTGTCTAGAACCTTGCAAAGATGGGATCTTTATTTTCAGAGTAGATCCCAAATGCATGGCCCACTATGCATATGTTGTCACTTGACTACAAAATCATCCTGAGTAGACCTCAATGATAAGAAAGATGATGTAAATGTGAGTAAATCCCAGAAGGCAATTTGGCTGCAAAAATCTCCCCACTAATTAGATGTTACTCTAGCAACCCAAAAAGGTTTCTAGGGATTCACTTGAGCAGAAACTTTGAGTGGACATGAGTATTTCGGAACCAGATTTCATGCTCTTAATTACACACATTTGCATTGCGTCTTATTCATAGTCATGCTGAAACTGAAGGCATAATTTTAACTTCTGAAAAAATGGATATTTATTCAGTTTTTCCCTTAGCCTACTGCACTCCTTGCCTTCAGTGTAAGTAATGAAAATTCAAATAGGAATCTCAAGTGTAAGGGCTATAAATAAGATTACATTTGATATAATTTGCTTTTTAGTGTACCATCCTCTCCTTATGGCAAGCTATTT
Organism: Protobothrops mucrosquamatus; assembly: GCF_001527695.2. NCBI lineage: Eukaryota > Metazoa > Chordata > Lepidosauria > Squamata > Viperidae > Protobothrops > Protobothrops mucrosquamatus. The sequence continues at coordinate 84,790 of NW_015388689.1, forward strand.
TTGTAATATGCTATAATTATCACCCTTTGCTATAAAATTGATGCCCTTCTTCTGGAAGTGCCTATTTTGATCTTGTATATTTCATAAAAGGCGGCATAATTAGCAGTCTTGCCCACCCATTGTGGACTTCAAGAAGAATTCCCTGCCCTCAAAATTGTCCATATATCTGGAGGTACCCAGATTGAGGATGGAACATAATGGGAAACTAAAATGGCAAATTACAACTGTCAGATGCTACTTTCAGCTTCTAAATGAAAAAGGAGTGTGTCAAAGACAGCAGTCACTGAGGTTCTGGAGCTTCAGCAGATGCTTGGTGGTGGATCTATTCCAAATGAGGATATTTAGAATTGCCTATCAGAAGGATCATTAAAACCAACCTTTTCTCAAGTCATAGCTGCTGAAACTGAATTATGTTTTTAACAAATGGGATTGAAGACACAGTCAGTTTTGGAAATATAGATTCAACATTGCAAAGCTTAGGACAGTGTATATGAGTGCATGCTTAAGCACATGCTTAAAGAGAACTTGTAATATGTACATTTGATTGAGGAAAATCTCTCCAACTCTACAAAAGCATTGGTTTGCATAGCCGATTTAGTAAAATGCTAAGTTTACAACTTTGTATGACATGCAAAAATGCTGAGTTGTTATTTAGGGTCTAAGAGTTGAATGCCTTTTCTGCATTCTTGTGATGACCAGTGATCAGAAGAAGGATCTTTTCTGTTTTGGCACTGTGTTCCTAGGATACTTTTTCTCTATGTTATCTTGTTTTCTTCTGAGCATTGAGGGAAAATGTATTCAGTTTTTTTCAATGTGATGCCAGTTCCATGGTTTATAAGCATGCCATCTTATTGCACTACAATTTCTTATTTTTTTCTTGGAAGTTATGTCTGTTTCTCAGACATCCCTGAAAACTTTCCTCACAAAGCAAATGATCACATATATACTTAAATAAATGCCTTCTCGCATTCATTTGTGCTCCTGAAATGTTTAGCATTATGAGCTTTGACATGCCGTGATTCTGTCAAAAAGCATTTGCTTGTGATCTTTCACAATCAATAAACTTCAGGACTAATCCCCCTGTGTCCTGTTACTGATCTATCATCCTGTATCATGTCCCTTCACCCTAACCTCCACTAATGTCTGCTTTTCAAATTACCTTGCAGTTCCCAGTCAAGGACCCAGCAAGTTTACAGGATCAAACATATTATAGTTACCTCACTGGAGTGGAAGTGCTGTCCAGGATACAGTGGAGGAACATGCCAACCAACAGGTATGGAAAATATTAAAATAATAATAATGACAACCACCTTTTCTGATAATCAAAGTCAACTGGCTATCAAACTGGTACAGAATAGAAAAGCTATTTCTGTTAATTAACAACTGAGGTCTTTCTATGTTGAAGAAAGTCTAGCCCTTCCTTAGGTACAAAGTCCTTGAGCCAGTCCCCACCCCCTACCCCTCAAATAGTGGCAAACAGCTTTTGAAATATTGCCAAGAAAACTGCAGAGACTTGTCTAGGCAGACGGCAAGAGCCAAAAGTGATTCGAGACACACAAACACACACACAAGCATTCACATACATAAACATACACACATAAATATTGGAAATCAGAAACTTTGCTGGCCTATTTACAGCTTGTTTGGAGATCTACCCATGGACTGAGATTTATCTTCTCTCTGCCTATTATAAAGTTAAGAAAAAAATTGGAGTGTAAAGCAGGAGACTTCTGGGTTGAATCCTGTCTGTTAATTTTTTTCTGAAGGAATTTCATTTTGAAGAAAGGAAGGGAAGGAGGAAGAAAGGAAATAGTAGAGTAGGGTAGGGTAGGGTTGGGTAGGGTAGGGTAGGGTAGGGTAGAGTAGGGTAGAGTTGAGTAGAGTAGAGTAGAGTAGAGTAAAGTAGAGTAGAGTAGAGTAGAGTAGAGTAGAGTACAGTAGAGTACAGTAGAGTAGAGTTGAGTAGAGTAGAATACTTTATTAGCCAAGTATGATTGGACACACAAGGAATTTGTCTCTGGTGCAGAAGCTCTCAATGTACATACAAACAACAAAGTAATATAATCATTATAATGATACCAATAAGGGGAAGTAGTAGAAGATAATTGAAGGAAGAAAAGAAGGAAGGAAGGAAGGAAGGAAGGAGAAAGAAAGAAAGAAAGAAAGAAAGAAAAAGAAAGAAAGGAAGAAAGAAAGAAAGAAAGAAAGAGAAAGAAAGAAAGAAAGAAAGAAAGAAAGAAAGAAAGAAAGAAAGAAAGAAAGAAAGAAAGAAAGAAAGAAAGAAAGAAAGATGGCTGGGGCTCTATTTTCACCATAGTTACAATATACTATCTGGCAACAAAAGCTGGAATCGTTTCATGGAATCATTTATAAAGTAATTACATTTGGAGATATTAAATCATGGCCGTCAAAATGCCTCTTGTTTAAAAATTCATTCACCTCTAGTAATTTGACCTGTTGGCTTTTTAAGGTATGTCATCTTTGAATGTATTCCAGCCAGAGGGCATGCATTTAGATACTCGACCCCATTCCCATTGAAGTCAAATAAAATTTACATCCTGGGCTTCATCTGGCTTTACGTTGGAGGCAGGTGGCAAAATGCCATCCAGATGATTATACCAACCTTGTATCTTTCCCCTGTATGTTCTGATTAGCCCGGTGATCAAACATGTAACAAATTTGCCCTGGTTTGAAAGGCATTCAGCTCGCTTTATGCGAGCTTCCTTTGAAAAATAAGAAATGGCATCCATATACATATTTTACATGGATGAATATTACAAGACGTGCCATTAGCTGCGGTAGGGAACTCAATCAGTGGTGGAAAGGAGGAGGCTATGATTAAAAATTTATGGGCAGAAATAGAGAGACCTCACTGCTGTTTCAATTCAAGAGGGAGAAGCCTTAATACTTGCAAACAACCTGCCTGAAAGCAAGGAGCTCCTGAATGCCACAATGGAGAGTGTTAAAACCCACACAAATCTAAAATGTTTGCAACGGTTACTCTTATTATTACTCTTACTATTCGGTTGTAATGAATATAAAAGATTAAACAAGCCGACGAAAATGAAACTGCATTACAGTGCTTCCAGGCACCAGCAAGCCCCCAGACGCCTCCCTTGGTACCCATTAGGCACCCTATCCCATCTGATTATTTTTTAATGATTCTTTTAAATGAAAAAATAAATAGGGAGCTGTCATGTTCGAAAGCATTAGCCTCTAGCAGCATATCTATTTGCAGTACTGCCTTTAGGCCTCACAAAAAAATCTCACCAGGATAGTAGAAAGTATCCAGGGAAAAAAGAGCTGCTATCCCTTCTGGTAAGTGGATTATTTGTGTCTCTCATGACAGCCATTTTGTGAGTAGAGTCACCTATGCTCTCAACATACATTTTAAATATGCCCTGAAGCCCCAAAGGTTTATTTGATCTTGATTTATAGAGAGAAAAAAACACACCCTAGAATTCTCTGTTTTCAGTCCAAAACTGGTTACCTTGGGGTCTTCCATCTCTTTTGAAATTATAGGTAAGCAGCCTGAAGGGTGGTATGGAGACTCTATGGAGGGAAATATTTAGTTTCATTTGTGGAAACTTGGTTGTATGTATTCATTCATTCCATGAATGAACAACGTTTTCCATCCATAGAGTGTCTGTAGTCCACATCAGTCTAATTTAAAAGACTGGGTTAAGTCAATCCAGGTTATCTAAAGCCACAATGCTTCACATCTGCCGATAATAATAAAAATGACAGTTCAGAAAACTATTTAGTTGGGGTTTTGCCTGGGAGAATTTTGGAAACAGTTATGGTTGATTGCTTAATAGAACTTCATTCCATTCATTACCTCCATGCTTAAAAAGATGAAAGTGATTGCGTATAGTTGAAGCCACCAGAGATGGACATAACTCATTTGTCAGCCCAATATAATTTATTGGTCTAGATTACTACTTTTAATTTCAGAATGTAAGAGATCCCACATCGATCAGGAAAAGTGTTTGCATTTCACAGAATTGGAATACTTATAAAGGAGGCACAACCATTAGCTGCATAACTAAAACACCTGGAGCTGAGCTTTCTCAGATTATCTCAATGAGTAGAGTAAAGTGACAATCATGTTGATGTCTTTCAGGGTGCTGAAGAAACTGTAGGCCAGGGGTCTTCAAGCTTGGCCCTTTTATGACTTGTGGACTTCAACTCCCAGAATTCCTCAGCCAGGCATGCTGGCTGAGGAATTCTGGGAGTTGAAGTCCACAAGTCATAAAAGGGCCAAGTTTGAAGACCCCTGCTGTAGGCATTCTAAAAGTATAGCTGTGGAGGAGTAGACCCCTGCGAGGCCCTTGGACTGCAAGGCGTTCAAACCAGTCAGTCCTAGACGAGATCAACCCTGACTGCTCTTTAGAAGGCCAGATCCTGAAGTTGAAACTCAAATACTTTGGCCACCTAATGAGAAGGAAGGACTCACTGGAGAAGAGCCTAATGCTGGGAAAGATTGAGGGCAATAGAAGAAGGGAATGACAGAGAATGAGGTGGCTGGATGGAGTCACTGAAGCAGTAGGCGTGAACTTAAATGGACTCCAGAAGATGGTAGAGGACAGGAAGACCTGGAGGAACGTTGTCCATGGGGTCGCGATAGGTCGGACACGACTTCGCAATTAACAACAACAAGACCTAGAGTATTGCATTAGAAGTGGTTTAAATGCATCAGTTTGACTATCATTCAAAAAATTGGGTGGAAAGAGAAAAGACATTTGTCCTTTTCTATTTGGAGAAAGTTGGACAAAGCTAACAAGTGCAAATTCTTAAAATCTGTTTTCAGAATTATAGAAAGCAAGCAAAGCTACACAGATTGAGAAAAACTATTATACTTTCCTTATAATTGCAGTATTAGAACTTTTGCAACCTAATGACCAAAATATGAGTAGAACCAGGCCATCTAAAGAAGGTGTAAATGTCATTTTCTTCCAGAATAATTTCCCCAACTTACAAAAAAATATTGGAAATTATGGACATGCTACTGATTTCATTTTTACTTTATATCAACCATCCCCCATCGTATGCCTTTCAGATAGGTTGGTCTACATCTTCCATAATAGATAATGCTGACTGTGTCTGATAAGAGTTAGCATCATACATCTGAGAGGTACCAGGTTAGAGAATATGGGTTTATATCTAATGTTGAGCTTCCAAACATTTTTCTTTTATTATAGTGCTTAATATTTTTTCTCATAATAGGTTCTAACTTAGAACCTAATGTTGTTGTTTTTTCAGAGGAGGGAGCTTGGTTTCATAGAAAATATTCTCAATTTTATTGAGACTAATTCTAAGTAAGATAAAGGGACAATACAATTATAGAATTTTCCCAGTAGATGGCTGTATAATGTTTACAATAAAGAAAGCCATCTTGAGTATAGAGCATCAGACAAAAGGGAAAGATCAATACTTACACATGTATACAAATATCTGAGGTGTTTTATTGCACCACTATAAATAGCCAGTAAACCGATTCCCAAGAAGAAACTTAGCATTGTTGTTGTTATTGTTTTTAGCATTAGTTCTCTATTTGGGTTACCATCACATGAAGACAAAGGATGCAATAATCACACGAAAGAGCTGGTTTTCTGAAACATTATTTGAATCCAGATTGCAGACGAACTGAGCAATTTTTTTAAAAAAACATCCATCTCAGAAGGGAGATTCAATCATATTTATCAATCCATAGGACCTAAACACTTTTCTGGTCTTATTGACCCTGATCATGAAAATCTCCTTGCGACATTCTCAAATCCAGACCTAAAGGGCATGTATTAAAAGCCTAAGCTGGAGTTTCAATTGCCAGAAAAAGAATGTTTTGCTTTGTTAAGCAAACTGGGTTTAAATTGATTCTAACCCTCCATCATTCATTAATACGCATAATTTTCTCCATCTTTAAACTCACCCACATCTTCAAAGAGTGCTTTGGTATGGAGAGTAACAATGCAGCAAGTCATAAGAATGGTTAGATATCTTAATGGAACGTCATTTTTGGAGCCCTGTTGGAATCCAAAGACTTTAAAGACTTTCATGTATGAAAAAGTCTCTATTGATAGATGGCACCAAGTGGCCATATGGTTTCTGGTTTTACTGCAGATATCCACATATTGAGAGAGGACATTTGCATTGTATTCTGACCAAAAACCATATATTGCTTTGAGTGGAGATTCAGGTGCTGAACTCCAAATATTGGGCGGGAATAGAATAAAGTAATTGTAATTAATCTAACCAATTAAACATAAGAGTAACAAAGATGTTTAGGAGCCTGGAGGCTAAAACACATGAATAAAGGTTTCAGGGATTGAGTATGGCCAGTCTAGGGAAAAGAAGAACTAGGGCTGACATGAGAGCACTGTTCCAATATTTGAGGAGCTACTACAAAGAAGAGGGGTCAACCTATTCTCCAAAGCACAAGAAGGCAAGACAAGAAACAATGGATGGAAACTAATTAAGGAGAGAAACAATCTAGAACTAAGGTGGAATTTCCTAACAGTGAGAGCAATCAACCAATGGAACTGCTTGCCTTCAAAAGTTGTGGATCTCCATGACTGGAGGTATTTAAGAAGAGGGTTAGAAGAGGGACAGCCACTTGTCTGGAATGCTTGAGCAGGGGATTGGACTAGAAGACTTCAAAGACCTTTCCAACTCTATTATTCTTTTATAATTAATGTGATTGTTTCCATGGTGATGCAGTGGTTAGAATGCAGTACTGTAGGCTATGTCTGCTAACTGCTGACTGCCGGCAGTTCAGCAGTTTGAGTCTCACCGGTTCAAGGTTGATTCAGCCTTCCATCTTACTGAGGTCCGTAAAATGAGGACCCATATTGTTGGGGGAAATATGCTGACTCTTTAAACCCCTTATATCTTTGTAGACCGCTATAAAGCACTATGAATCATATATAAGTCTATTGCTATTGCTACCTATTTAACCATTTCTCTTCTGCCACATCAAATGTTACACTTTGACAACAGCTTTTAGAAAGACTATCTACCTATCCAAAAGTTTGGTGCATAAGATATACACCTGGAGCACAGATTGTTATCCCTACCATTTGGGGAACCCATGAGCATTACTTTCTTATGTGTGCACACAGAAACACAGAAGCAGACATAAACATTGTTTACTATACAATCAAAGCTGAATTAAATTAAAATCAAATCTATTAAAATCAAAATCAAGCTTTAATTCCATTTGGTTCTCCCTCATTGACTCCATTTTTGCATTTAAGCAATATTCAAGGATGCTGATTGCTTGTTTGAAATAAGACAGTAAGGAGCGATAAACCTGGGTGTCATCAGCACTCAAAAGCTTCAAATGACTATGCCCAATAGTTTCATGTAGACGCTACACTACCTAGGACCCAAGATGAAATCCTATGGGACATCATAGGTCAATGACCTAGGGGTCAAGCAGTAGTCTTCCAGTGCTACCTTCTGGTTGCGTCTCAGCATGAAGGAAGAAAACAATTGGAAAACAATTCAGGTTCAGAAGATGGCCCAATAATATATCATGACTAATAATAAGGACAATGAAAGGTGTTTGAACGAACATGGTCGGCGATAGTGAAAGCTGTTGAGAAGACTGTAGCAGGTCAAATTCCCCTATTTATTTCCAGACATGGAATGTGTTCAAAGGAATCTCAGTAGTAAATCCCAGACAAAACCTCAGTTGCAATGGGTCCAGATAATAAGTTTCATCCAGATGCTTTTACAAAGATCCTCAGGGAGGTCTTTTCAATAAAGGTTGAATGACTTTAAACAAATGGAAACACATCCTTCATTCAAGGAGACATTAATCACCTCTCAAAACCCCAAGGCCAGCTCGGACCTGGCAAATTAAGGGGCAAGGGAAGAGCAAACAGGGGCTGACCTTTACTTCTTTACATTCCCTACTGTATGCAAATCTTTTGAGATGTACAATTTGAAAAAAAAATCCACGTAAACCAGACAAGTTGTTTCCAAGGTTGCCTTTTCTTAGGGAGGCCCAACAAGGGAGGCAAAGTTGAGACAAGTCCTATTGTGACTCTTCATCCTTTCTTCTCAAAATGTTCTTCCAACTATTTCAGCTTTCTTCTTCTGGCTTCTTAATGGACTACATGTATTTGTCTGCCCAACACACACAAATGCATGAAATGAATTGTTCTTCTTTTTTGTTTTTACATTTTCACTGGCTTTGATTCCTACTGTGAGATATCTTGAAATATTTATACTGGAGGGCATAAGGCAGGGGTGTCAAACTCAATTTCATTGAGGGCCACATCAGCATTGCAGTTGCCCTCAGGGTGGGTGTGGCCAGGGTGGGTGTGGCCTACTGGGTGGGTGTGGATGGAATGGGTGTGGCCTACTGGGTAGGCATGACCAACTCTACATCATTCACGTCAAAGGTGCCTGTGGGGGCCTGGGCAGGAGTGGGACAGATCTGAGGGTCTCTGGCAGAAAGGGGTGGGACCAGGGCAGAGCCCATCAAGCCGGATATGTGAAGTAGGCGAGGGCCATTTGCTGGCCACTTCCAGGCGATGGTGCATTTCTTCATTCCTCACAAAGGGTGACACCTCCCCAGCATGCACCCAGGGGGCGGGGGCGACGCGGCAGGGGCTGGTTCCTCGCTGTTTCCAGGCAGCCTTGTGGAGCTAAGACTGAATGCATTTCAGCATAAATGGCCACCACAAAATTGTACATTGGCTCCCGGCTGGCCTGGGCCAGGGCTAAGGCAGCGGGGGCCGTTCCTTCACTGTTTCCAGGACGGCTTCGCGGGCCACATGAAACCACTTTGCGGGCCTTGTGTTTGACATGTCTGGCATAAGGGCATACTTAAATTCCTTAAGTAACATGTCACAACTATTTAGCACAATTAACTACTGATTTTGCTGTGCACTGTGCAACCAGAGGAGGAATGTCAGATTCTTCTAGGAAACTCATCAATGCAATGTGCTTCCTAGAATCTTTTGATATTCCAAAATCTCCCATGATATATGGGAAGTCTCTGGCAATGTCCAACCTCCAGCTGAATGGAAATTGATATGCAAGTTTCCCTAAAATAGGAAGTTGGCAAGCCACTATTTTGTTTTGTTTTTCATCTTTTTCTGGGAATAAAGCTGGATGAAACCAGTTTCAGTTTCCCTCTGTTTTCACCTTTCCAAGATGTTTCATCCTGTTTTTGTATAGTCCCAGGACTTTTTTTTTTAAAAAAAATATTGCATTTAACAGAATAACAGAGTTGGAAGGGACCTTGGAAGTCTTCCATTCCCCTGCTCAAGCAGAAAACTCTATACCAGGGCTTTTCAACCTTTTCACCCATTGTACCACTTTTAGGATATGGCAATATCCGAGTACCACCAGTCGCCTAGCAAGGTGTCAAAAACTTGATGACCCCCCTCAAAAGGAAAAAAGTGATGAAGTACAGTCCTCGACTTACAACAGTTTGCTTAGTGACTGTTCAAAGTTACAATGGCACTGAAAAAAGTGCCCCCCAAGCCACAGCCGAGCAAGACACCTGCCTGCCCGCCCGGCCGCACTCTTCCTCCTGTCCAAGGTTTTCATTGTTGTGAGCATTTCTGTTGAGGATTGGCAGCAGGGGTGGGTGAGGGGGTGTTTGGTTTTTATTCCCCCCGTCTGCTGGGTGGTTGCAGCAGGTTTTGGTCACTTCACATGACCCTGGGACACTGTGACCATCATAAATATGAATCAGTTGCCAAGCATCTGAATGTAAATCACAAGACCCTGGAGATGCTGCAACATTCCAGCTGATCGGCGCTTCTTCTGGCCTCAGAAGTACCAGGATCAGTGCCGAGGTCCAGCTGGAGCCTGGCGCTGATCCTGGCGCTTCCGCTGAGCCCTGACAGCCCTGCAGCTCCAGCCATCTCTTGCTCAGGCTTGTGCAGTGCTGCCACCAGTTCAGCTCATTCCCCTCCCCTGCTATCACTTTTCTAGGATGGTCGTGTACCACCTGCCAAGTGCCAATGTACCACAGGTGGTACCCGTACCACTGGTTGAAAAGCCTTGCTCTATACCATTTCATATCTGAAGATAAAGAGAAATTGCCCTAGAGCAAAGGGTCTCCGAACGTGGCCATTTTAAGACTTGTGGACTTCAAATCCCAGCATTCCTTAGGATGCTGGCTGAAGAATTCTGGAAGGTGAAGCCCACAAATCTTAAAGTTGCCAAGTTTGGAGACTCCTGCCCATCACATTGTTTTGTGTGCTTGAGGTAGCAAAATAGCAATGGGCATTTTGAATCAGTATGAAATCTATTTCTCCAAATCTCTATATGTTAACGGAATAACAGAATACCAGAATAACAGGGTTCGAAGGGACCTTGGGGGGGGTGTCTTCTAATCCAACCTCCCGCTCAAGCAAAAAACCCTATACCATTCCGCACAAATGGCAGTCGAATCTCTTCTTAAAAACCTCCAGTATTGGAGCACCCACAACTTCCGGAGGCAGGTTGTTCCGCTGATTAATTGTTCTAACTGTCAGGAAATTCCTCCTTAGTTCTAGGTTGCTTCTCTCCTTGATTAGTTTCCATCCATTGCTTCTTGTCCTGCCTTCAGGTGCTTTGGAGAATGGGCTGACCCCACTCTTCTTTGTGGCAGCCCCTTACTGAATTTAAATTTACTGAATTTAAAATGATATGATTTGACACGTGCACTTATTGTACAGCTCTGTGTGCACTTTTCCAGTAATTAAATACGTTTTTTGCAAAGACAATTTCTAGCCAGCATATTTCTATATTGTTTTCACTAATATGTATGCTTTTAAAGCTATGCATTTTTGTGCACATTATATAATGGGGGAAACTCATCCCAAAAAATCAGAGGAGGGGGTGCAGATTTGGAAGGCCATCCATGTTGCAGCGTGCATATTTGTTCAGAAATAAGAAAATGCAAAAGCATATATTAAAATATGAAGTGAGCAATTTTCTCTCTCTCCCCTTTTCCTCTGGACATCACACTAGTTCTCCTGGGAGGCCTTTGAGGCAGGAATGAAGTTGTTTCAGCAGTGCCTCCTGGCTCATAAATTCTGCTTCCTGGGATGCACCCAATCTGGCATTGCATTCTTCTGCTGGCAAGTTATTATACATTTTTCTCTCTCCATGTTTTTATCATTGAAGAGACTATCTGATGCTGACTACGAAATAACGGGGAGAGAGCATTATGCTGACCTCAAGCTGCTTTTTCTATTTTTATCCCTGAAGTTAACAAGAAAATTGATCAATTTCACACGTTTTTGTTAAGATATGCAAATAAGACATTTGACTGAAAAAAAAGAAGAAGCTGTATAATATCAAGCCAGATGATGGGCAATTTGTGGTTCCTCTTTGGGATTTTTTTGGTTGGGGCAATTTTGGGATTTTCTGAGGCCCATAGGATATACACTGCTGTGATATCACTATGAGTGAGAGGATATCTCTCCCCAACTCTCCCCAATATCAGGTGTCCTGATCTGGGGAGAGTTGACTAGGTTTAAGAGTTGGTGTCATTATGGAGTCCCTATACCACCATTTCACCCTTGGTTTTGACCCCAAATTGTGGAAAAAAAAATACAAATCCAAAGTTTGGCTATTGAATTTTGTTGATGCAATCTAGGAATGCCACTAAAATAGACATCAAGGTATCTGTGTCCCTCTGACTATTTTTTGGCAGAATGGCTCCCAGACAGAAGGCTTTTCTACCTCTTTATACATTGGAATGGAATGGAATGGAATGGAATGGAATAGAATAGAATAGAATAGAATAGAATAGAATAGAATAGAATAGAATAGAATAGAATAGAATGGGATGGGATGGGATGGGATGGGATGGGATGGGATGGGATGGGATGGAATGGAATGGAATGGAATGGGATGGGATGGGATGGAATAGAATAGAATAGAATAGAATAGAATAGAATAGAATGGAATGGAATGGAATGGAATGGAATGGAATGGAATGGAATGGGATGGGATGGGATGGGATGGGATGGGATGGGATGGGATGGGATGGGATAGAATAGAATAGANAATTCCTCCTTAGTTCTAGGTTGCTTCTCTCCTTGATTAGTTTCCATCCATTGCTTCTTGTCCTGCCTTCAGGTGCTTTGGAGAATGGGCTGACCCCACTCTTCTTTGTGGCAGCCCCTTACTGAATTTAAATTTACTGAATTTAAAATGATATGATTTGACACGTGCACTTATTGTACAGCTCTGTGTGCACTTTTCCCGTAATTAAATACGTTTTTTGCAAAGACAATTTCTAGCCAGCATATTTCTATATTGTTTTCACTAACATGTGTGCTTTTAAAGCTATGCATTTTTGTGCGCATTATATAATGGGAGAAACTCATCCCAAAAAAATCAGAGGAGGGGGTGCAGATTTGGAAGGCCATCCATGTTGCAGCATGCATATTTGTTCAGAAATAAGAAAATGCAAAAGCATATATTAAAATATGAAGTGAGCAATTTTCTCTCTCTCCCCTTTTCCTCTGGACATCAGACTATTTCTCCTGGGAGGCCTTTGAGGCAGGAATGAAGTTGTTTCAGCAGTGCCTCCTGGCTCATAAATTCTGCTTCCTGGGATGCACCCAATCTGGCATTGCATTCTTCTGCTGGCAAGTTATTATACATTTTTCTCTCTCCATGTTTTTATCATTGAAGAGACTATCTGATGCTGACTACGAAATAACGGGAGAGAGCATTATGCTGACCTCAAGCTGCTTTTTCTATTTTTATCCCTGAAGTTAACAAGAAAATTGATCAATTTCACACGTTTTTGTTAAGATATGCAAATAAGAAGTTTGAGTGAAAAAAAAAGAAGAAGCTGTATAATATCAAGCCAGATGATGGGCAATTTGTGGTTCCTCTTTGGGATTTTTTTGGTTGGGGCAATTTTGGGATTTTCTGAGGCCCATAGGATATACACTGCCGTGATATCACTATGAGTGAGAGGAGCCACCAATATCAGGTGACCTGATCTGGGGAGAGTTGACTAGGTTTAAGAGTTGGTGTCATTATGGAGTCCCTGTACCACCATTTCACCCTTGGTTTTGACCCCAAATTGTGAAAAAAAATAATACAAATCCAAAGTTTGGCTATTGAATTTTGTTGATGCAACCTAGGAATGCCACTAAAATAGGCATCAAGGTATCTGTGTCCCTCTGACTATTTTTTGGCAGAATGGCTCCCAGACAGAAGACTTTTCTACCTCTTTATACATTGGAATGGAATGGAACGGAACGGAACAGAACAGAACAGAACAGAACAGAACAGAACAGAACAGAACAGAACAGAACAGAATAGAATAGAATAGAATAGAATGGAATGGAATGGAATGGAATAAAATAGAATGGAATAGAATGGAATAGAATAGAATAGAATAGAATAGAATAGAATAGAATAGAATAGAATAGAATAGAATAGAATAGAAAATATGGAATGGAATGGAATGGAATGGAATGGAATGGAATGGAATGGAATAGAATAGAATAGAATAGAATAGAATAGAATAGAAAATATGGAATAGAATAGAATAGAATAGAATAGAATAGAATAGAATAGAATAGAATAGAATAGAATAGAATAGAATAGAATAGAATTCTGGGAGTTGAAGTCCACAAGTCATAAAAGGGCCAAGTTTGAAGACCCCTGACTTAGAGAGACTAACTAGGGAGCTGTGATTGACTTCTTTCCTGAATGTACTTTCAATGTATTTTATATTTGTTGGGATATTGTGTGCAAAGGCTCACATTTAAAGAGGATCATAGCTCCTAAATGAAAGAAGTGTAAATAAATGTCAGGTGTTATGGAAACTGCTACATTTTTCAAAGCAAGCCAGCTCACTAATTTAATGAGGAAGAGGCTGCATGTGATTGACTGACTGGGGGGCAGGGAGGCAGAGGAATGTCATTGCAAGACTAGGGGAACAAAAGAATGGTAAGGAAAGGAATAAAGGATATCCATCAGGTGTCCTTTATCAGCAGAATGTAACCGATTCCTCCAATCATAGATTATATCTGCTTGCTGCCACCTGATAAATCCTACATAATTAACTGGGATGAATGCTTAAGTCTGTTGACAGCTATGGTCATCTGAAGATAACATAGCTGCTGAATGTGTAGTTTTCTCTTTGCATTGTACTTGTAAGTATTGCTACAATATGCTTTAAGGGTGGCTAGATTATATGTATGTTTATGGAGCACTTCATTATTCTTTCCATAATTACACATGAACCATTTTTTAAAATTCACAGCCTTTGATCTGCCTTGACTGGTCTGCCCATTCTTGAATAGAAGGATCACATTTTCTAGGTTAATTTTCTTGTGATTGGGAGGTGAATTTTGGTCCCTTTCCTTCCCTTCCCTTTCCATACAGATAGTCCCTGACTTACAACCATTTGTTTAGTGACCATTTGAAGTTATGATGGCACTGAAAAAAAGTGACTTATGACCATTTTTCACACTTACAACTGTTGCAGCATCAACATCGGCATCACGCGATCAAAATCCAGACATTTGATAACTGGCATGTATTTAGGGCGATCGCAATGTCCAAGCGTCATGTGTTCTCCTTTTGCGACCTCCTGACAAGCAAAGTCAACGGGGAAGCCAGATCCACTTAACAACTGTGTTACCAGCTTAACAACTGCAATGATTCACTTAAAGACTGTGGCAAGAAAGGTCATAAAATGGGGTAAAATTCACTTAACTGTCTCGCTTAGCAATGGACAATTTGGACTCAATTGTCGTACATCGAGAATTGCCAGGAGTAAGAACTGAAGTACACCTTTGCTTCCCATCACTGTGCAGAATAGATCAGTAGCAAAAAGCAAACAAACAAACAAAAAATGGAAAATAAAAACCCTCCAGCTTATTTTATTTAAAAGTAAAATGATGGAGAAGAGTGGAGAGAGAGAGAGAGAGAGAGATAAAGTAATTCTAACGCTTGCATTCCAATCATGCTAAAGTTACATCCACCTTTGAACGTAGAAAAGCAGAAATATTGATTGAACCCAACGTGCCGATATCCTTTTCAAGACTCTTTGATCTGGCCGGTTATGAGACAAACTAGTTTTTTTTAGAACCAGATCCTGATATTAAGCAGGCTTTTCTGCACAAAATAGCATTAGGAGTCAGAAATCATGTCAAGCAAAGTGACAATCCTCTGCTCCCTCCTTTTTTTCTTCTTGCCAACCTTGTGACCCCCGAGGCACTTATCTGCAAATAGCAGCAAGCCCACTGGATCTGTTGAAGCCAAGATAAGAGAGAGGGGGAAATACAGAGTCACACTCTTTTCCTTAATCCTTTTGTACTTCAAGAAAGCTTTTACACTCCAATTCAGTTTAAGACCACAGCTGAGAGTCATGATGATTCCTCCCCACACCTTTCCTTCCTGCCCTCATTTTCTTATGGTGCTTTGCTAGTTCCAAATCTCCAGGATGGGTTTCCTAGAATCTGACTCTACATTAAGTCATATATTAATGCAGACATTCCAGGCTTCCATAACTAGGACTGTCTCTTGGGACCTACCATAAATGATGAAGACTCCCCAAAGGTTCAAAACGTTTCTCGCTTTGCTACTGCTTCTGACAAAAGGAAAGGGAAATAAAAGAATAAAAAAAAAAGAGAAAAAGGTCATCAGATATTTAGGGAACTGCAGTACATATGGTTGGGCTATGTTTACCCTAGCAGGGGGGCCATGTCAAATGGCAACCTTTAAGAGAGGGGGGGGGGAGAAGGCACAGCAAATAGAAGTCCTAAAGTGTTTCCAAGGATAGAATTCCAGGTCACAATAGTAGACTTCTTCTCAAGATGGATGACCTTTTTTCCCATTCATGGGGCTGTTTTCCACCTGTGACGCATGACTGATGGGATTCTTTTCTTAAGAGAAGAACATGACAGTCAACAGAAGAGAATATATGTAGCTCTCGGTTGAACTGTGGAGTCCTTGATGCTCTCTGAGTTTGGCTGTTTGCTTGTGGATATTTTATTTCCCAACTTGGTAATATTTCACCAATTCTAATGTTCTCAGTTTATAAACATTAGCTTGCCCTGCCGGAGTTGGTGGGGTGTGTGGTTTCTTTCCTTGGTGGTTTCTTGATATTATTTTCTGCTTGATTGTATTTTCTTCTTGGGAATGTCTTGATTAGGGAATTGTTTTCTGCTTGAGCAAGGAACCAATTAAAAAAAATATCTTACTCAAGGATCTATCAGAAAGAAAACCACATCCCCACCAACACTGGCAAGGCAAGCTACTGTGTGTACAGTACACAGAGAGAAAACCCCACACTCACTAGCACTGACAATGTTACCAAGTCAGGTTATGAAATGTCCACAAGCAAACAACCAATTTCAGAGAGTACCAAGTATGACACTAATAAGTAGCACCACATCCCATGACAAGTTACTGCTGCAGATGGTTTGGAACCTTGATCCACAATGCCAATTTTTCACGAAATGCCTTTTCTTGTTGAAACGAGTCCCCTTGCCTTAAAAAAAAAAATCAACTCTGCATCTAATTAAATGCTAACAAACATGTGACCAAATGTCGCATCAGTGTAGTGTTTTCTGACTTCACTGTGATATGTTCTTAAATCCAGTAACCCTATTTGAATATGTTCAGAGAGGATTCTTCCAATCCTTCACAAGTGGCTGAATCATATTTGCTTTAATCGATAGAGTAACAATTTAGTATCAACCTTGAACAATTAATCTGTTCAGAAATACGATCAATGGTGAGCCTTTAATTTCTCTAGACATTAAACAGAAGAACCTCTGTCAGAAAACCTGGAGATCATTTTACCAGTTGTTGTAGATATATCACTGAGCTAGATGGATCTTTATAATCCAGGATCACAGCTGGACCCACTGCTCATCCCATGCTCTTAGTTTTTGTTCTGTAACACTCCCAGGAAGGTGAGGTTACTTTATTGTTTGACATCTGGGTCTTCTGAGACTGTGAACAACTGTAAGCTGTCTGCCTGACTCTCATTGGAATATTATTGCTGTCCATCACATGTTTGTCAGAGCTAGTTTGACTCTCCCTTATGTAGAAGAAAGCACCACAAAAGACAACCCTTTAGAATTAAAATTACATTCCTTTATTCAAAAATACAGTGACAAGTACTGATCTCTCCCATGAAATCATTCTAAATATTCCTATTATACGAAAAAGAAAGCAGTTTGAATACTCAACAAGTAATGTACAAGCACTGAGTATTACAACTTAGTGTTGTCACACCCTTTGTAATGAGATGTTCTCTGCTGCATTGTAATAGCATTATATATATATATATANCCTTTATTCAAAAATACAGTGACAAGTACTGATCTCTCCCATGAAATCATTCTAAATATTCCTATTATACGAAAAAGAAAGCAGTTTGAATACTCAACAAGTAATGTACAAGCACTGAGTATTACAACTTAGTGTTGTCACACCCTTTGTAATGAGATGTTCTCTGCTGCATTGTAATAGCATTATATATATATATATATATATAAATAAAACTGAACCAGGCTATAAGCAGAGGCAATTTTCTATAGAATTACAGCTGCTCACACTTACTGGAAAGTGACTCTCTTAAGAGATCAGTTCAGAGTATTCTCAAGTACCTAGAGTGCAATTTTGTTCCTTCTTTATTAAAAATGATACGGTTCTCTCGCAGATCCCTTGGGTAAAGTCTCAATATAGATTTAATTATTCCTCATTCTTATCAAGACCGCAGTGTGATATTAATAGCAATAGGCAAACTCCCCCTGGCCTGATTCAGAATAGACTCAAGTAAAATGATGTATTTCCAAAATTGCTGGATAAAATTGTAGAAAATAAAATCCTTTCACTTGATTTTATTCCAGATTTGATCCAATACTGGAAAGTTGCTACAGTTCATTAACCAGCCATAGGATATTGCTTGGCTACTACAATACACCTTTTGTCAGCCTCACTCACTTGAGGATTGTTGGTAGCAGAAAGTGGGGCTATTGGGTGGGTGGGTGAGTGAGTGTGTAGTACACCCCCCCCACACACACTCACATACACAAACACTGTAAGTTACCTAAAGTCCTGACAATAGGCAGCATACAATGGCAGGATGCATACTGTATACACTCAGATGCACACAGAAAACAAACATTTTCCAGGCTAAGACAATTTAAAGAGTGCCAGACAGGGAAAATCAAATGCATGTATTGACCCATTTCTCATTCAATCCGATGAAACAAAATTGGCTCTAGAAATTCTTTCAAAGGAGAATAGAGTGTGTGATGTTTGCACTTGCTTAGTCATAAAGCAGCCATAAGGTGAACATGTGGGAATGTTCTGTCTCTCACTATACAGCCATCTTTCTCCAAGCCTGTACAGTCTGGCTTGGCTTCTCACCTTTAATTAAATTCCAAGGAACAGCATCATAATAGGACTGCCTCAGTTGCATGTCATGCTCACATTAAACACACACACACACACATATAAAATTTCCCCAGTTATCAATGCTACTTGTCCACAAAAATCTCTTCTTTTAACCCCGTACAAGTTTCTTTCAGCTTTCAACAAAGGAATACCAGATCTGGTATCTAGGAATGATGGAAATTGTGGGCTCTCTGGAAGACAATTGCCTATTCACTTTTCATAATTGCAATGGAAACAACTTAGAAATTCTTCAGGACAGCAATAGTCCCAAACTCTCTTGGATAACCTTGCATTACAGAGGCATTTTCAGGATCCAATCTGGGTCAGTCACTAGGACCAGACATTTAGTCTTCCAAGCTTTTAGACATGGGATGGAACCCATCCTCAGGGAACTTCTCTCTCACCAGAATGTGTTTTGGGCTGTTCTATGCATAGCATTTATGTAGTTCCTGGTTGTGTATGGCTTTTTAGTTGTTGACTGGGGTGTTGATGGCCCGCTAGTAAAGCACTGGCTGTTGTTTCCTTGTGCTACCAAGTCCTCAGCCACTAAGTACCTGATAGGTTAGTGGTAAATCAGCACTCCTTTTGTACTTCAAGAAAGCTTTTACACTCAAATTCAGTTTAAGACCACAGCTGAGATTCATGATGATTTCTCCCCCTTTCCTTTCTGCCCTCATTTTCCTATTGTGCTTTGCTCCTTCCAAATCTCCAGGATGGGCTTGCTAGACTCTAACTCTACATTAAGTCATATATTAATGCACTCCTGTTGACTGACAAGGGACCCATTTCTCAGGCTTCAATCATTCCCCTGGCTATTTTTGTACCTGCTCAGCCAACAATCTTAGTGGTTGTGAAATTGAATATATGTCCTTTCAATGTCAGGCTACCAATGAGTTTGGGTCTCCTCATCTGATCACACACTTGTGTTCTTGTAATCTGGTGATTAGATTCTTCCCTGTCTGTCCTATATAATCATAGGGCAATCAAGGTAGATGATCTGGTAGATTATTTTAGAAGTATCTCCCATCTCTAAGCGATCTTTGCAATGCATGATTTGAGGTGTTTTCAACTGCTTCTGTGAACATTGCAGATTTTAGAATCTACCTATGTGATGTAGCCTATAGAAATAGATTCAAAATCAGAAAAAGGAAAAAAAAAGTGATGCTGTTTATAAAATAAATAACATGTTTAATTCAAGAATACCATATGTTCATGAATTGGTCTGCACAAAAATGGCATCCATCCCGGGCCTGGAATTGAGTAAGCAGCCAAAGAAGAGAGACAGGCACTTACCTCAACTATAAAACAATATATATTTGCCAGGAGCAGGAGGAACATGCAAAAGACATAAACATGTGTTGTGGACTGAAATTCAAATTTCTACACCAAAGCCATAGAAGTCAGTGGGCAGAAGCCGCCAGTGGAATAGGGACAGAAAAGACAGTATGAGGTTCTCAAATTGCACAACTTGAGTAAAACCTAGATTTGTCTTCCTATAGTATGGTAGGCTGTTAAAAATGCAGAGCAAGAATTAAGAAATGGCTAATTGAACAAGAAACAGATTAATGACGCAGACACAGTCGCTGTGTTATACTGGCAGAGAAATCTGTTTTCTGTTTGGGCATCCATCAACTGTAAATCTTGTTTCAAATTTTGAGATACTTTTTTCAGAGCAACTTAAAGTCCATAAGGTCATGCAGACATCTGAAGTGAATCAATCATGAAACTAGAGGATTTAGATTTGATTCTGATTACTTTGAATATTGTTTTACCTCAAAGGGCCTCAGAATCTTTCCAGAAGGACTCTAATGGACTCAGGGTTTTTAGTCAAATTGGATATACATCTTTACTTTAAATTTAGGTGAAAGCTGGTCTCGTGTATATCTCAGAAGAGTCAGAAATGATTTATTTCAGAGAAAGGTTTATGGGGGAGTAGCCTCTGTTTTGACAAAAACAAAACAAAAAATAACACCCAGCCCTTCATAATAATGCCATTTCCTAGATGCAAGGATGAGGATCCTTGGGGGCCTATAAAAATTGGTAGCAGAACCACTGTAAAGCTTACTGAGCTTTGTACAATAATGATGTTCTTTGGGATTTCAAATCAATATCAAGTCTCCTGAATGACTAGATTGTTTTTTGATGTATTATATTTAGGAATGTTGAATTAATTATCCCCTGACTTCTAGAGTTATTTTTTCCCTTTCTCTCCCTATGCAATCCCTCCTGCTGCCCTGTGCTTATGCCTTGCCAAGAAGTTGCAACTTCTCTACCCAACATGGATACACAAACACACTTTAGCAATAAGAAGAGACTGGACAGCCATTTGTCTGAAATGGTATAGGGTTTCCTGTCTGAGAAGGGGGTTGGTCTAGATGACCTCCAAGGTCCCTTCCAACTTTACTACTATTATTATTATTATTATTATTATTATTATTATTATTATTATTATTATTATTATTATTATTATTATTATTATTATTATTATTATGCCAAAAAGAATCAAGTAGCCATAGATGAACACACAATCCAAATGTGCGGCTATGTTAAGCTCCTTTCCCTGATGAAATTTCAACAATTTTGCAAGCCTGCTGCCCATTTTCAACCAGCAGTACAATAATTACTAGAGCTTTAGCTAAAAGGCAACGCTGAGATCCAGGCTGATACCTATCAGAAGTTACACAACTTAACAGAAACCAATTATCTGGATTACTCTTCCTCAGGATCATAAGAGATCTGCAAAAGATGCGATGTAATTATTATACCGGACTTGTTCAATGCTCTTTTCTAACTCTCCGGTGTTAAGCAGGCCAATCTCCAAGTGATTTTAATGATAAAGGAGAGAAAATCTTGCAACGTCTGCAAATCACAATCAATTGCAAACTGGAGGAGGTACTTTTAATCTTCTTGGTAAGAACTAAAGCCATTTCCCACCCTCTAACAATCTGGTAGCGAAGCATGTGGCCTAGATGAACAGAACAGC
Source organism: Protobothrops mucrosquamatus (assembly GCF_001527695.2). Classification (NCBI taxonomy): domain Eukaryota; kingdom Metazoa; phylum Chordata; class Lepidosauria; order Squamata; family Viperidae; genus Protobothrops; species Protobothrops mucrosquamatus. Next base: position 106,172 of record NW_015388689.1, read on the forward strand.
TGACTCAAGAATTAGCACAGATATTTAAGTCTGAGAAGCGGAGGGGCACCAAAGAGCACAGGTCATAATATTGTTGATTATTGAATGAACTAGTCACGTAGGACAGTTTATACATCCTTCTCCTTCTGCTTGTTCTTCTTTCAGCCCAACAGGACCAAATGCTCATTCACAGCAACCAGGCAGAGAGCAACACAGCTACTACCGGACAAATACTGGGAAACCAACAGCAGCAGCAGGAGCCCAACGACCAAGGTCAGGAGTTATTATTATTATTATTTATTGAATTTATATACCGCCCTATCTCCCTTACGGGACTCAGGGCGGTGAACAGGTGATAATAAAAACCACGATAAATATACACAAGTTTCTGTTCTAAAATCAAATTAAACAACAGGCCTGCTCTAAAAGTACCCCATACAAAACCCCCACTAAAACATAATCAAACTACACCAGGCCGGCCGCACGGAATAGATGGGCCTTCAGGGCTTGGCGAAAAAGGCGCAGGTCCGCAACTGTACGTAGGTCGGGGGGTAGGTCATTCCAGAGGGCAGGAGCTGCCACAGAGAAGGCTCTTGTAATTATTATAGTTCCCTGCACTATCATTGCCAATTTCATTTATTAAAACCCAGAACTAAAGGAGATCCCCTCACACCCCAAAGTGCGGCTGAATCATCAGAGTCTTTTGCTTCTTTGTACTCAGAAAGGTGAGGGGGCAGAAGAGAATATTTATAAGAGAACAGGCTTACAGGAGAGCTACTGAATTGAATGAGCACAAAAATCATTTTCAGGGATAATCTGGTGATGACCTCATAAGAAACAACTAAAGCAAAGTTGTTTCTTATGAATGGCATGAATTCAATGGTTATAGAAGTCGGATATTGTTAGCTGCTGCTATGTTCTGTGATCCAGAGATAACTATAGATAGACCATCAGACCTTTGCTTATTTTATAAGCCAAGACACCAGCTGCAACCCCTTCACACTCTTCTTGCAAAAACAGATGAATGGGAAATGTTTTCTGCCTAACCGTAAACCTTTTGTTCTAGAAATTCTTTATTTCAAAGCGTACCACCCTGATGCCTATGGATTCAAGCGTACCTGCAGACTTTTTCCTTATACCTGATTTTCTGGGGGGGGGGTTTCTAACTAAACTAAAAATTTTTGGTTTATCCATTGACCGTACAACGTTTCGTTCAATGGGTGGAGACCGTAGAAGTAATTAAAAAGTCGAGGGGATGTCTTCCACAATAATATGTCATTGTCATCAGTAACCTACGGTAGTAATTAAGGAACTCTAATTTACGTTATTTCCTTCCGTTACTCGGGACGAGGGTGGATTAGGGGATGTTTCAAGATTAAAAAAATGTATTTCAGGGTCCATATTCTAAACGGTGTTAGGAGGCCAACAAGTAATGACTGATGTCAACAAAACAGACAGAGATCAATTTTGGGGGAGGGAAAGGGGAGCTTTGTTCTTGGAGGGGTTTTTTTTGGGAGGGGGTGAGATTGCTGGGAATATGAGAGTCAGTTTGGATTAGTGATTAAGTCACCAAGCTATAAAGTGGGAGATTGTGAGTTCTAGTCCCAATTTAGCCATCTCTCTCTCTCTCTCTCTCTCTCTCTCTCTCTCTCTCTCTCTCTCTCTCTCTCTCTCTCTCTCTCTCTCTCTCTCTCTCTCTCTCTAACTATCTTTCTCTCTTCTCTCTCTCTCTCTCTCCATATTTATATCTATATCTCTATTTCTATCTCTCTAACTATATCTCTAACTCTCTCTCTCTTCTCTCTCTCTCTCTCTATACATATTTATCTCTGTCTCTATCTCTCTAACTATATCTCTTCTCTCTATATATATACATATTTCTCTCTCTCTCTAACTATATCTCTAACTATGTCTCTCTTCTTTCTCTCTCTCTCTATACATATTTCTCTCTCTCTCTCTCTAATTATATATATCTCTCTCTCCTCTCTCTCTCTATACATATTTATCTCTCTCTATCTCTCTCTGTCTCTCTAACTATATATATATATATATATCTTCTCTCTCTCTCTATCTATACATATTTCTCTCTAACTATATCTCAACTATCTCTTTCTTTCTCTCTCTCTCTCTCTCTATACATATTTATCTCTCTCTCTCTCTCTCTCTCTCTCTCTCTCTCTCTCTCTCTCTCTCTCTCTCTCTCTCTCTCTCTCTCTCTATCTATCTATCTATCTATCTATTGGCAGCTTACAGATATTAAATAAAATATAGTATAAAACCTTAAGACAATAAGTAGAGATCATACATTTAAAATTCAATCAAAATAAAATTAAGCAGGATGGGGAGGGAGGGAGGGAACCGCTGCGTGACTTTGGATCGGTCCCTCTGTCAGCCCAACCCCCCTGACAGGGTTGCCGTTATGGGGAAAAGAGGGGGAGGAAGCTGTGCTGGACATGTTCACCGCCTTGAGTTATTCGTAAAAATGGGCAGGATACAAATAAGTAAGCCATAACTATATAAACAAAATGCCAAAAAATGGAACAGGAGTCTCTGGGAGGCAAACCGCTCCCATTTCCGTACTAAAATGTTTGGAAAAGGACAGAAATTGGCATGGGGGGGGGAGAGAGCTAATTTCAGGCTGTTCTACTTGCATTTGGGTGGGCATTTTAAGAAAGGGGATGGGTAAGGTTTGTATCCTTTAGATATGTTGGACAGGAAATGTTTATTGTCTTATTATTTTAATGTTTTACAATATATTTTGTTTAATGTCTGTAAACTGCTTAGAGTTGCCTTGGAGGAGATGAGAGGCATGCAAGTTTTATAAACAAATAAAATAAATAAATAAATAAAAAATTCTCAGAGAAAGTGAATTGGAGCATCCATTGCTAAAAGAGCAATATATTGCTAAAGTGTGATTTCATTTTTGTACTGCGAATTCCTATGAACACAATGGCTGTTAAATTCCTTCATAGGATCAGTCCTACAGAGCATAACGCATTTATTGAAATGATAAAAACAGACATCGACTAGGTAGACAAAGACTCCACTTACGTTCATTAAATTTCTGTTAACTGTTCAATAGACTCTCCTGGAATTATAACTACCCTATAATGAATATGGATCATTCAGCAATTATTGGTGACTGTTGCTGGTGGAAATGTCACCCGAGGTGCATGACAAAAATAAAAATGGAATACTCATTTGAATGACTGAAGAAACTTTGCACCCTCTTTCTGACCACAGGCTGTGGGTTTTATTTTGGTGAAGGAGTAAGTTTTCCTTGCAGTAAACATCTTCTGCTTTTATTGCATTTTTTTTGGTCTCTGCCCCCTTTCCCCCCCCTCCCCCAATCCAGCAGTTGCACAAAAAATGAATGAACAGATTAGCAGCCAGGAGATGAAACTGACTTTGCTACAGAAGAAGGTTGACAACATTTCAGTCGTCATGAGAGATGTGAGCCGGACGCTTTCCTCTCTGGAAGGCAAAATCAATGAAGATAAGAGCACAGATTTGGTGGCGTTTCTAAAAGGTAAAAGAAAGAAATTAATTCAATCACTCACCCACTTAAAAGTGCCAAGAAAAGAGCAAGAGAAGGGGGTGGGTGAGGGAGGAGGAAGACCCTACTGTTGCAATATTCCATATTCTGCAAAGAACCATATATTATTTAGTTCTTTCTTTCTTTCTCTTCCTTCCTTCCTCCCTTCCTTTTCCTTCCTTCCTTCCTTTCTCCCTCCCTCCCTCCCTCCTTTCTTTCTTTCTTTCTTTCTTTCCTTCCTCCCTCCTTCCTTCCCTCCCTCTTTCTTTCTTTCTTTCTTTCTTTCCTTCCTTCCTTCCTTTCTTTCTTCCTTCCTTCCTTCCTTCCTTCCTCTACCTTCCTCCCTCCCTCCCTCCCTCTTCCTTCCTTCCTTTCCTTTTCTTTCCTCCCTCCCTCCCTCACTCCCTCTTTCTTTCTTTCTTTCTTTCTTTCCTTCCTTCCTTTCTTCTTTCCTCTACCTTCCTTCCTTCCTTCCTCCCTCCCTCCCTCTCTCCCTCCCTCTTTCTTTCTTTCTTTCTTTCTTTCTTTCTTTCTTTCTTTCTTNCTCTCTCTCTCTCTCTCTCTCTCTCTCTCTCTCTCTCTCTCTCTCTCTCTCTCTCTCTTTCTTTCTTTCTTTCTTTCTTTATGATTGTGAACAATGCTCATAGTGTGCAACTGCATTCTACCCATGCCAACTACATGCAGGTTTTTATTGTGATTTAAAATGCCTGAAATACTGATTTGGCCAGAGATTATACTGGTGCAAAAGAAATGAATATGAACAGGATACACAATGAAGATACTTCTGATTTTCAGGATTATATGCATATTTTTCAAGCTAGCAGCCCATTTTCCTGCTGGGCTGGTTTGAAAAGCTCTTCTTTCAATATGAACAATCCAGCTGATGAGTCGGTACATTGCATGAATGTAAGAGTAAGGAACGATGCTGTTGCAAGCTGACTTCATGTGATGCATGTAATATAATGGATGCTTGTTCTAACCGTTCAATAATATGGTTCTTGTTGTTCGCAGTGTTATCGCTATTGGCGATAACCAATAAACAAAATTTCTGGAGTCCTTGATATAAACCAATTAAAACGCTTAACATAATGTAAACATAGAATCTAAATTTAAAATTTCTGGTTGATATCATGATACAAATTGGAGGAGCTTTGGATCGTTTGGTTACTTAACCCTTCTGCATGCCTCCTTTACAATCTTCCAAAATTGAAATGTGCCAGCTTAGAAAGCACTGGCAAAGCAAAGATTGCCTATAATAGTATAATGAAGGAATCAATGCTGGATTGTCTTCTTCATGATTGAGATCTAAAGCTCTAGGTTGCTTTAGGATCATAAGGTCATAGAATCGTAGCCTAAATGCATTAAACAATTTTCAGTGTAACCATCTGGGATTTTTGTAAAGGCTATAAATATAACAACATTTAATGCTAAATAAACATTGTGAAGGAGAAAATTCTATTTTGAGGATGCCATCAGAGAGAAGAACCTCCTTCTAATAGCCACTTAATGCCCCTCATTTGCATTGGGACGTCTTGAAATTGTATTTTTAAAGTCTTGGAAATATAACTTGAGAAGGCAAGTCCCAAGCAGGGATCTTCAAAAGTTAATACAAGTGCCAGAAGAAGATTTAGTCAGGTAAAAAAGAATTAGGCACAACCAATCCAGAACATGATTAGTATCCTTTTTTGTTCATCATTTGTTAAATTTGCCCCTAAGTCTCCATTTTTGCCTGAAATCATTGCCATTTCACTAGCAGCAAAGTTGGAATAAATGACATACCTTTGAGCCTATAAAAGCTATTAGAAGACATAGTCCCACTTCTGGCTTGCCTCTAGAATTGTTAAGCTCCAGATATTGCACTTAAACAATGTTGCTTTAGCCACACTGATATTTACACCTTCTCTCTTATTCATCCTGTCCTCTCTTTGCCCTCGGTGTATTTTATTGTTATGTGGCACTCTTGACCCTTAGGTATACATTCTATATCACTGTGAATATTTCCCATTTTCTTTCTGCTTGCTTTTTATCCATTTCTCTAGTCCCTTTGGGTTAATATGTGCACATTCAGTTATAATGTGCCATTATAGAAGTCATGTGCAGTATTTCTTCACGTCCTTTCCACATTTTTTTCGTGCACATTAACCCACAATAAAGTTGCAATCTTCACAAGGATCATGCAAAATTCAGTATGGTTGGTCCTCAATAGAAACCCTCCAAGACCCTCATATTGACACACAATGCCTCCATTTCACAATATAGGATCTTGTGATGCCCCAATTCTATTCTATTCAAATCCTTATTATGACAAAACTTATCTTTCTTTTTATTCCAAGTGTTATATCTAGAATGTACAGCATGTCAAACTGCACTCTAATATACAATTACACATAACACACTCTCCCTGTGAAATTTCTTTTATTCTCCTGATGTTGTCCTTTCTACCGGAAATGTACAGAACAGTGAAACAGAATATTCAGCATTCCAACATAGTTACTGATTCTTACTGAAATATATTAGTGTTACATTTAGCACAGAAAGACATTGCTTTCATTTATCCAATTTTTTTTACCTTTATTGCAATCCATTTAAACAAAGTTCAAATTTGCAGGTTCTGGCCAAAGGTCACTGCACTAATACATTGTTGTTGCAAACAAAAACAGGAGTTACTATCCCCGAATTGTCAGAATTATGACAACTGTTACAGGAAGAATTTTGCTGTAAATTCTTGACCTCTAAATGTGGATGATATTGTGACAGAGATATGATTAATCATCCTCATAATACACATTCTTCTTTTTATTTTATTTATTAATCAAATTTAAGTAGTCACCCATCTCATAGAAAGAGACCCTTGGTGGTGTACAACAGTCTAGCAAAAACAGTTAAATTAGACAGTTATTAGTTGAAACCATTATATAATAATAATAATAATAATAATAATAATAATAATAATTTTAAAAAAAATTTGAAATGATAAAAACAGAGCTAAATCAGGAAAAGAGAATAATAGATGGAGTGATGTTAATAATAAGGGAGTCACCCCACAAGTTCACCAGTCCCCTTGAGTTCCCAACAATGGTGGGATTCAAATATGTGAACAACCAGTTCTCTGTGTGGATGCCGCTTCCGGAAGTCCCTTCTGGGCCTTGGCAACAAAAAATTAGCTACCGGTTCTGCTGAAGTGATGAGAACCGGCTGAATCCCACCAATGGTTCCCAGGCCTGCCAGCATAACCAGGTCAGAAGCTCAGGAATGATGAGGCCAACCTCATCTCCACTGGGAAAAGATTCCATAATACAGGGTGCCACAGCAGAAAACCTATCTTGATAACAGAACCCATAACGTACCCATTCTCTCTTGACCCCATACTTGAGCTGCTTCCTATAAGGATTCTGAGAGTAATTGTTGTTCTCCAGGATAAACAGATAACATTTCCTCAAAATTGCTCTACACTACAGCATAGCAGCATCTTCATCCACCCAAAAGAGACCAATTTCCCAACCTGACCACTCTCATATTCTTAATGTAAAGCTATTTTTAGGATCCTTCTTTCTCCGCCTTTTTCTTGTGACTCAGTGATGTTTTTGAAGTTTTCAGATGAGTCTTAGTCAGTTATTATGGGGTTGTTGCATAATCAATTGAGGAACAATCAAGAGAAAGAGACCCAGGAAACACAAATCAATAGGTGAGAAAGTTTTCATTAGCATTATTGATTACCTGGATGCTGAGAATTTGAATGGAATGATGACCATAAAACTGTGTTACACCTGAGTTCACAGATTAGTTGCTAACCATAAAGTACTTTCCAATGTATTTAAGTATAAAATCAGGGTGAGTTGTCCCTTTTCAACTTCACTAATCTTAATAGGAAAGACTTTAATACATTGTCAACCTTTCCCATCAAAACCAGTGAGACCTTAATGTTTACCTGAGAATATCTATGGAATCTTTTCAGTTTTCTTCATGCCTTGCTTTTAAAAAAAAATCCTGCTCACATCTTCATTCTAAGGTACGTGTGAGTGTGCATGCATGTGAGCATGCACACACACACACACACACACACACACACAGACAGACACAGAGGCATCAAAATCATACAACCTTTGAGGTCCACTAATTTGTCGATTCCAGTAGCTTCACAAATGTTGATGTCTTACTTTGCTTGTGACGGCAGATTCTGCCTTTGTGCTTTTTTGCCTTTCTGTTTTCTGACCATATTAGATTTATGTCTTCCAGGCTCCCAGTGGATCTGTCATGCCTTCTCCATTTGTTTTGTGCAACCTTCCATCCTATTTTCAAAGCTGACCTTTGCATAGCTTAACACGACCTCTGAATTGTCTTCATCCCTCTTCCCTCCTTGCTCTTTATCAAAAGTCAACTAGAGAATTAACTGGGAGAGAAGGAAAAATAGCTTCAGCAAACCCTAGTAGGGGCAGAGGACTGAAGTTCAGCTATAACATGCCTCCATTAAACTCAATGAGGAGACATAGCTGGGAAGAAAGGACAATGAGATCCCAGGAAATAAAAGACATAGGATCTCAATCTCTGTCCTTCTGTGGCCTTGGGGGGAGGGGTCACAGAGAACCACATAATCGTGAGTCTGGCTAGTCCCTTAAGATCTCCCCTGCCTTTAATCCAACATTAAATGGCTAGGATTTTTTTTCCCCTCTCCCCTTTTGACATTCAATTGTCATCATCCTATAACTTTAAAAATCTTAATCCTAGTTTAATGTTAATTTTTTCAAATTGTTTTACCGTATTTATAGGTTACATTACATTGTACACCACCCAGAGACTCTTTGAGAGAGGTGGGTGGTTTAGAAATATGAAATAAAAACAAACAAACAGATAAATAAATAAATTTTAATGTCTTGCTTGTAACTAACCAACAAAAAAAATTATTAAGACTGCAATTGGTATCTTATTTGGTTATGTCCTGGAGAAAAGCTATCTGTGGGGTCATTAAAAGATGATGATGCATACTCAATAGATCAATCAATTTCCTTACTAACCAAAATTGCACAATTCCTTTTCATTTTATCATTTGGGGATGAAAATGAAGCACTGGCTATCATATATAAGAAGCAGAAGAGTTTACTAAGCTATTTCACACATTGCAGTGTGAAAATACTGACTCCCACCCCATTTCCTAAAACTGTGACATTATAATTTTGGCCAACAGTTTCTAAAGTGAAAGATGGGTACTTGACCTGAACATGCATTTCAGACTTTTAAAGAAAATACCCATTTCCAGTGTAACCGAGTCCATCCATCCTTCGATTGGTCATCCCCTTCTTCTCTTTCCTTCCATCTTTCCTAGGATAAGAGTCTTCTTCTCAGAGCTTAGGTGTTTGCATAATGTGACCATAGTAGGGTAATTTAACCATGGTCATTTGTGCCTCAAATGAGAAATTTGGATGACTTATTTGGTGGTCTATACTGTTGAGCATTATTCTCCATATTCAATCTCAGCATCCTGTATCCAGAGGATGGTTAGAAGTTAATGGTTCTTGGGGAAATGGCATTTTTACAGAACAATTTATTTGGTGGTCCAGGTTTGGGGAGATTTTTTTTTTGTTTTCCTGCTATAGCTTTCTCCCCTTTTGGAACTCCTTTAAGCAAGTGGAATATTGGAAATATTTTATTATTGCATTTTTATTATACTCCCCCGCTCTCAAGACTTCAAGGTGGGTCATTGGACTGTGACAATCAGGCAAGTGGGGCTAAGAGTGTGTCTGGCATAAAGTTATCCAGAAACTGTCAAATGGGAATTTCAAGCTGGGTCTGTCCAGTTCAATTCTCAGCTCTTCAATACGCTGATCTACATATAAAAGAAGGTTTGACTCAAATTCATATAGGCTCAAAAGTTACCTATTTCTTCCCATTTGGAGAAGTTCTTCAAGTTAGTCCCAAGCCAATGTGACAGAAGCCTGGATCTCTTAGTAGTCATGACCTAACAAACTGCTGTAAGAATTATCAAGATAATGTACATGAAATGCTTCAAATTCTCCTGCCTTTATGGTGTTTGTAATTAGGCTGTGGTTTATAATATCAATGAAATCTCAATGCTACATGCTTTTTTAGAAGCTATCCAGATAAGGAAGTCTCAGGTTAGAGAGCTCCCAAGCTACCTATTCCACTTATTTTGAAATGCTGTAGTAGATTGAGCCCTTCGGACACCCACACCTGTGAGATTATTCTTTCTTTTTAGTTGAAAGTGGCCTTTATTAAGTAATTAGTGGTTGTGTAGTTTCTTTAGCTAATTAGCTCTTATGAAGGATTTGAGATTGATCCCCATAGGACTTGCCTTGGTTTTGATATCATATGGTCACAGGTTCTTCCTTATATTCCAGTTAGTTAAATCTTTCATTCTTCCTTTTTCGTGCTCTGTCAGATTAAAATTATGTTCTTGTCACATAATTAGCCATTTCTTATGCTTATTTAGATTAGCTTTTCCGTTTTGATCAAACTCATCCATTTTAGGTGTCCATGTATGTAGATTGATATATACATTGCCGTATTTTCTTTTCCACCTGGTAGAACATTATCAAATATATTTGTGTATATTCCCTCCTCAAAACATATTCATCAATATTAAATATGCTGAATCAATTGAACTCAGGTGCCTTCTTTAATTAGATCTAATTCATCTAAATTACACCTCCTCGGGGTATATCTTAATTCCTTATAATGCTGGACTAGCAAAAAAGATTTCTCGTAAGATTGGGTAAAAACAAGTAAATAGATGTATCGCCATGTTGTGGTTTTTTTGCCTGTAAGCAAAGCAGTTGTCATTCATATCAGAGGTTTCTCTGGGTATGTGTTTCTCTTTCAGCCAGGAGGGATTTTTACTTAGGACAATTAAGACAATTACAGCAGGCTCTGTCTTATTTGAAAGCCCATAACATTTTTTTTACATTCAATGAATGTTGTCAATTGAGACAAGGATGGCAAATAATATTGCTCATTGTGGTACAAAGGATATAAAAAACAGGTGGGCAAACTGCAGGCCCTATTTCCCTTCCCACAAGACATTTGAACATTGCCTATGATGCTGGCCACCACCTCATTCACCTCTATTCCACTAATGCAACATCTGTAGGGAAAAAAGTGGGAGGCAGAATTGAGTGTGTCATCAGCTTAGACTCATTGCGTTCCCACAGGCAGACCAAGCCCAATCCCTCCTGAATTCCTTTGACCCTTATCTGGTGCCAATTTAGTGTTGAGTTGACCAGATTCTTGTGTAAAGGCTTAAATATTTTATGCTGCAATCTACAGTAGTAGAAACTCCTGGTCCTTTCCAGCTGAAAACATCACCTTTAACACCTTATGTCTAAATTATTCAAGGTAGTCATGTGAGCTGAAACCCTGATCCCTGTGTTGTAGAACAGTCTTTCTCCTGGAAGTTAAATTTGCCCCAAATTAGAACAGAGTTGAAGTTTTGGTGGACTTTTTCAATTAGTTGGGTAACATCAGAGGAACTTTGGGTGTCCTCCATTCCTTTGGGCCTTTAAGAATTTTATGACATTTAATATAGACATTCTATAGCAGACATGTCAAACACAAGGCCCGGGGACCGGATGCGGCCCGTGAAGTGGTTTCATGTGGCCCATGAAGCCATCCTGGAAACAGTGAGGGAACGGCTCCCGCTGCCTTGGCCCTGGCCCAGGCCAGCCGGGAGCCAACGTACAATTTTGTGGTGGCCATCTTGGCACTTGCCCCGGTCCCACCCCCTTCTGCCAGAGACCCTCAGATCTGTCCCACTCCTGCCCAGGCCCCCATAGGCACCCTTGACGCAAATGATGTAGAACTGGCCACGCCCACCCAGCAGGCCACACCCACTCCATCCACACCCACCCAGTAGGCTGCACCCACTCTGGCCTCACCCACCCGGCCCCCCAAGGGCAACCACAATGCTGATGCGGCCCTCAGTGAAATTGAGTTTGACACCCCTGTTCTATAGTCATGTACACTGCGGAGAGTCATAGGATTAGGTTGGGATAAACATCTGAGAAACAAATAAATAATAAACAAGGAGATGCATGAAGATTTTTACCAGACAATGGCACAGCCCTTTTCAGGTGTTTTGCTAATAAACTGATTCAAACCTGTGAATGCTGTTGTCATGGGCTGGCTGAGAATTATGGGTATTGGAATGCAATCGTTCAGGAGGGTACAAGGTTGGGGAAAGACTACTCTTAAGGGAGCAAAGGAAACTGTCCAAACTAAGGACAATGGTCTAATAGGTTAGAAAGATGAATAATGTAAGCACCCAAGCATTCCAGAGTGGAATGGCTAAAGACCCCAAAAGCTTAATCCTATTATCATAAAGACAGTTTAAGTAGAGATAGATTCCTAGAGGCTCTCGGGATTAGCCAGTTGATTTTTTTTCTGATTATCATTTCAAAGTGCAATAAATAACTTCATTCTAGGCTATATTATTATTTTTATTATTATTATTATTTATATTTCTACCCCGCCCTTCTCCCTACGGACTCAGGGCGGCTTACAGCCTTTTAAAAACAAATACATAAATATAATAATACTAAAGTTAAAATGTTAATTTAAAATGAAATATTATTATAAGGCCTTTATTATTTTTTTATAAAAAATATTATAAAACCATGTTAAAAATAACCCTTAGGCCAGTCCTGCCAGCTTAAATAGCCATGTCTTGAGGGCGCGGCGGAAGGAGGGAAGATCCGGAATCACCCGGATCTCTGGGGGTAGTTCGTTCCATAGGGTGGGAGCTCCAACCGAGAAGGCGGAGGGGGACCCCCAGCGGTCGGCCGTGACAGACCGACTCGGCACCCTGAGGAGACCCTCTCTGTGGGAGCGTATCGGCCGATGAGAGGTAATCTGAGGCAGAAGGCGGTCTCGGAGATAACCAGGTCCGATGCCATGGAGCGCTTTGAAGATGATAATCAGCACCTTGAAGCGCACCCGGAAAGCCACCGGCAGCCAGGGGTTTTTTGGGGGGAGTTTTTTTTGGGGGGGGGGTTGGGGGGGGAGAAACCATTGCTTCCCAATTCTAATCCTAAGGAAAGAATGGCAAGGTCAGGGTCCAAGCTTCGGCCCACTGCATCGTCGTAAATCTCTCTATAAATTCAGCTGGCACTCAGTTGAGGCTGCAGTGGGAGAGTCAAGGATGAGACTCAGCCAGATAACTTATTGTTATTGCCCTTACAAGACATGGTCATAACAAAGAATACCCATTACTGCACTGTACAGCCATCCAGCCTCAGCATTTAAATTTCACATCTCTTGCGCTTGTTCTAGTGTGGTAACAGATTTTGCTCCTTATTTGACAACACTGAAAGTGGAGGCCACCTGCACTTCATTTTGACAATGGTCCTGTCAGGTCTCTGACTGTTTGTTTCCATCCTTTTGGCAACTTTAGCCATGTAGTCCTCATTTTTATTTAAAAGACTCCTTTATGTTACTTTGAAGACGCCCAGCTGACTCATTCCAAACGAATACATCTTAACTTGTAAATTTCTGTTTGCAGTTTTAATGCTGACTAGAATAGCAATAAACTGAAACCATTTCAGTGCCATTGATCTTTCATCCTCCTCCCCCACCCCCAAAATGGGTGACTGTATATTTGGATAGTTCCTTTAAACCTTTAGAGTATTCTGCTGAAATCTGTGGTTACATTTTACCCTGTCACCATGGCTTATAATTGGAGGGAGCATATACTATGTCTCCTCCCCCAGGACAGCAAAACTGATTAAAAGGATGAGAGTAACTAGCAAAAATGCTATTCAAACAGAATCCCTTTGAGACTCCGCAAAGGCAATAATCCACCCAGAAACACATTGTGCAAATGTTATTGCACAAAACGTTGTTTCGTTGCCGCCACCTACAGAGGCAAAACAATGGGTTTTAGGCAGGGGAGAGAGGGAGAGAAAGAGACCCTGAGGTTTGCTTAAATATTGGATTATTGGTTTCCCCCCTTCATATTAAGGAAAGCTTTTGTGTCTTTTGCTCCCCTGCAGGTTTCAAATCTAAAGGTGTGACTGAAATTATCAAAGAAATTGTAAAAGAGCAATTTAAAGCCTTCCAAAGTGATATGCAAGAGACAGTGGCTCAGATTTTCAAGATCACATCTGATCTCTCTGAAGACCTTGAGAATACGAAAGGCTTGGTCAAAGGTTTGAATAAATCCTGCCAGAGATTTGCCCTTGATATTGAAAATAGACCTACAAGGGTAGAAATACTAGACATTCGAACCCAGATCTTGCATATTGAAGAAGATATAAGCTTTACATGTGAGAAGCCAATCAAAGAACTGCAAGAAAAGCAGAGATCTTTGGAAACTGACCTAGAGCATCAAAGCTCAAAGAGTGATATTTACTATGACTCTCTGAACATAACTCTTACACAAATGAAAGAAGCACATGAACAACTGCTGTCAGCTGAACGAAGCTCAGTCCAGAATGTACCCATAGCCGCTGAATCAATGAGTGATAATCTTACAAATTTCATGACAAATTTACAGGAGAAAATGAGAACCCAGAACCTGATGGTTTTGCAGCTGTACGATGATCTCAGAATCCAAGATAACAAGATCAATAATCTTACCATCTCATTTGAAATCCAGAGACATGATCTACAAGGCAGATGTGATAACATATTGTCCCAGTGCAGAAGTGACATCCAAATGCAAATAAGTGGTGTGGAAGGGGTCATTCATTCCTTAAATAAAACTGTGGAGAATCTCATGTTTCCCTTGGATGATAAGATGGAGAAAATGAATGAACAAATTAATGATCTCTGCTATGATATGGAGATTCTCCAGCCCTTGATTGAACAAGGAGTTCCTTTCAGCCTTACATCAGAGGATGAGTTGCGTCTTGAAACAGATACTATTAGCAGAAAACTGGAGAACTTAACTAGTGTTGTGACAGCGCTGAACTTCACCATTGAGGAACTCCACAAAAATCAGAAGGAACTTAAAAATGAAGCTCAGGATTATGATGAAATTTCTCAGAGGCGTATCGATGAATGTTTTGTTTTAATGGAGGATGGATTAAACAAAACCATGATGGTTATCAACAGTGCCATTGATTCCATCCAAGATAACTATGTACTCAAAGAATCCCTGAATACCTGGAAAAATGAGACCGAAGCTTGCTGTGATCGTGGGGAGAAGATGGAAAATATGTTGATGTTAATACCACAATTTCAAAAGATGAATGAATCCCTTCAGATGCTAGTCAACCAAAATGAGAAACCAAAAAGAATTTGGCCCCCTGCGGAATCTTCATTTGGTGAGCAGAACATCCATCACCTCAGCAGAGGTCACCCTAACGCAAATACCACATTATTAAATGTTCAAGAACACAAGCGAGACACTGGTCACCCGGATGAGAAAATATTGCTCTCCAGCAATGAATATAATGACCATGAAACGCGGCTGCAGGCTGTGGAGGCAAAAGTCATCAAATTCTTGGCAAACAATTGTGTCTCAGTAAGAAACGTGAAAGCGGCTGCCACGGAAAATGAGAAAGCCATCTCTGTTCAGCTTCAGACCTTCAATTCTAGAATCAGGGCTCTTGAAGCCAAAAGCATCCGCTTATCGCTGAGCATCCCTGTCTTAAACAAGACAGCCAATGAAGCAAGGAGCTTGTGTCAGGATGTCTCTGGAACCATTAAAGAAATGAATGCCAGCATTCCCAAACTGATGCCAAGTGTTCATCCAGAGGGCATATTGTTCCAGAAAGGCTTCCAAGAGCTCACCGGTGCCGTGGTAGAGGCCAAAACAGAAGCACTTCTAGCCAATCTAACCTTGTATGTAGACAAGTCCCTAGAAGAGGCAGTAGACACTATAACCAAACGGTTAAAGGCAACTGTGACAGTTCCGAAGAAGACATTACCAGGAAAAAAGACTGCTGTGAACGCCGCTGCAAATCAGGCTGGGAGAAGTCAGAGAAACACTGATTCTGCTTTAGAAACAGGTAATGCCTTTTAATATTACCACTCTTTTTTTTTTAATAAAAGTTTTTTATTTATAATACAATTAAAACAAAAATGGACATACGTGGCATTCCAGAGTAAATATTCCTAACAATTTGTTTCTCGTGATACAAAAACTTAATACATCATCCTTAACCTCTATGTAAACCTCATTCTTCTACATAATACAATTATATATACAATTATATGTACAATTATATGTATG
>NW_015388689.1:122422-127415 GCF_001527695.2 Protobothrops mucrosquamatus
AAACAAAAATGGACATACGTGGCATTCCAGAGTAAATATTCCTAACAATTTGTTTCTCGTGATACAAAAACTTAATACATCATCCTTAACCTCTATGTAAACCTCATTCTTCTACATAATACAATTATATATACAATTATATGTACAATTATATGTATGTTTCAATCCTATCGTTAGCTTAAGATCCGAGCAGTTCTCCAGCGATAAAATTTGTCCCAGATTTCGAAATATTCCAGTTCTGTCTTATCTTTCATAGCCATTGTAAGCCTGTCCATCTCTGCACATGATAAAATTTTATACAGGATTTCTTCCACTCTTATTGGTATCACCTGAAATGTTCAATAGATATATTTCCTTTATTCATAATGTTTAAATGCAATACAGTTGTGATTTATTTTTTTTGTAAAAATCTCATTTTTAAGGGAAAATGACATTCTGTACATGAGTATATTGTGTATTTATGTTCTTAAAAAAAAAACTAAGCCCATGACACCAAGTATTACTTTCAACTGAACACCAAACTATTCAGCAGAGATTGTTTTGATTTCTTTTGTCTTACTGGCTAGGTTCAAATGTTGGGTTAAGTCATAATTTGTTTGAATATGTTTTACTGAATTGGCTGAGTTTACAACATATCCCTTGCCAAAATCAAACAAACCACCTTATGGTTATCACGATCTTTGTGGCTTTACATAGTTGAACCCAGCTGCCATGTAGAATTATTTTTCTTGAACCAAATCTGTTGGAATTACATTTTCTAAAACTCCCAAGCTGTGAGACTATGAATTCTGGGGATTTTCTCTCCAAACCTATAGGGCAGGGGTAGGCAAACTTGGCTCTTTTATGATTCATGGACTTCAACTCCCAGAATTCCTGAGCCAGCATGGCTCAGCTTGGAAACCTCTCCCTTTCCCCTCAGCATGGCTGGATCAGGAATTCTGGGAGTTGAAGTCCACGAGTCATAAAAGAGCCAAGGTTGCCTACCCCTGCTATAGGGCAATAGGCTTTGAAATAAAAAGAAATATAGAAATCATAGAAATAAAAAAAAATAGATGCTGCGGCAAGCAAACAGATTAGCAAGAGGGACATTTCTATATGTTGCTTTCTCAAATCTGGTCTTCTTCAGATTTGTTGAGATTGCAACTCTCAAAATCTCTGAGCCAATTTGATAAATGGCCATACTAGCTGTGGGTTCTGAGGGAAGGTTATTGTATGCTATTTTCAGCCACTTGTGTTAGAAAGTTTTCCATATGTCTATTAAGTATGTTTTGTGTCTGCAGATTTTAATTTTCCTGATCTGAGGAGAATTGTTGGGCTAAGGCAGGGGTGGGGAATCTCGGCCCTTTTATGACTTGTGGACTTCAACTCCCAGAATTCCTGAGCCAGCCATGCTCAGGAATTCTGGGAGTTGAAGTCCACCAGTCTTAAAGGGGGCAGAGTTTCCCATTTCTGGGCTAAGGGCTTGTCATGTGATCTTCCTGAGCTTCTCAGGAATATTTGCTTAGATCTAAAACTGAGCTAAAATTATAATCCTCGATTTATGACCACAGTTGATCCCAAAATTTGTGTTGCTAAGAGAGACATTTGTTAAGTGAATTTTGCCCCATTTTACAACCTTTCTTACCACCATCTTTAAGTGAATCACTGCAGTTGTTAAGTTAATAGCACAGTTGTTAAACGAATCTGGCTTCCCCATTGATTTTGCCTGCAGAAGGTCGCAAAAGGGGATCACATGACCCTGGGATACTGCAACCGTCATAAATATAAGTCAGTGGACAAGTGTCTGAATTTTATTCATGTGACGTTGGGAATGCTGCAATGGCTGTAAGGGTGAAAAATGATCATAAGTGACTTTTTCGGTGCCATTTTAACTTCAAACGGTCACTAAATGAACTGTTGTAAGTCGAGGACTGCTTATATGAGACAATGTGGATAAAAAAATAATCTAAAATCAACCAAAACAGAAGAGATGAGCATAGAATCAATGTACTATAAGGTGAAGCTAAACACTTTTATCAGAATGAACACTTGGCGACCATATCTTGCCTTCTTAGCAATTAATATTATCTGTTATGATCAATCTAACATAGGGCCACCAGAATGCAAGTCAATTTAGAACTTATGAGAAAAAAAGCAGAAACTTCCTGGAATTAGTAGAATACGTATAAAGTATAGCATTAAGTCCCGTTTTTTCTTTGTGAGGAAATCAGCATTGTTCCTGACAGGTCAGTGGAATAATGACTATATAACTGAGACTCCATGCAGGTATGGCAAAATGTTTTATAAAGTCCCCTGGCAAAAAAATAATAATAATATAAGACTGCTGCAGGATTCCTCCAAAGATAAGACCCATATTATTTTAAATTATCTTTTTAAAAAATGGATTTGAAAAAACAGAATTATTTCCATGCACAGTAGGGTGCATTGCTGAACAGCAAAGGCATTTTCATTCTTTTTTATGCATTGTTGTCTTCTATTAATAATTTAAATTTTAAATATTAAACTTTAATAAATTAATAGCACATTAAATCAATCAATCAACTTCCATTCCTTTAATCTCAGAGCACTGTTCAGAGAATACCTACATTCAAGTGCTTACAGTTTCTCTGACAATCAACCACACAAAAACTTTAAAGTCGATTTGGGCTTCAACAATATTCAACTTTATTTCATATCTAGCTGCTTAATTCCCTTAATTTCTTGGAAGCATCTTTTCTGCAGCAGGTAAAAACAGTAGAAGCCAGCAGTTGTATGAATGAAGTACATATGGCATCTCATTTTTGCAAACTTTATCCCATCTTTCCATGAAAGCAGTTCATGAAGAAACCACATGAATATGACAAAGATGATTTCAAAGAGAGCAGGAAAAGTGGATGGTTTCAATACATGAAGTTCTATTGAACCATTAATCTAGCTACCCTAATATTACTTGTGCAATTCTGAAAAACTCATACTCCCTTAAGATTGATTTTATCTAGTGCACTAATTCCACCGTGAACAAACTCTTGGTGGGATTATCTTGGTGGGATAATGAAACTCTACATTATATGGATGATTCTGGACCTTCTCCCGTTGATGATTTATGCTTATTGGAAAGGTCACTCTAGAGTTTTCATTCATCCACAAGATACGGGGCTGAAAGCAAAGAAGCAAGTCATTTTCTATAGGGTGCCTCTGAGTGACTTATATAGAAAGACACAAGATTATAAGTCTATTAAACACAATGGAGGGGAAAAAATCCTTGTTATATGTTAAGTTCTCAGCACAAATGGAGATTTAGATGTCCCCCTCTCCCCCACCCCCATCCCCCAATCTCCAGGCTCCACCTCCTGTATTGATAAACACCTCTGTTAGATTACAGGTAGTCCTTGACGTACAACCATAATGGAGCCTGCTCATTATGGTCATAATGAATCCTGTTAAATAAATAAATAAAATGGGTTGGTGGTTTTATGGAATTTTTTGTGGTTGTCCCATGCTTATGAAGTGAATCCAAGTCGTTAGGCAAATGCCATGGTCATGAAACGAACCAATGGTTTCACTACGGGCCTGGTTTTGTTGAACACTGGATGTAAGTGACAGTTTTCTGCAAAACCATCATAAAATGTAGTCATGTGACCATGGGACACTGCAGATAGCCATAAATGTGGCCATGTTGTTAAGCAGCTAAAGTTTGATCACATGACTGCAAAGTTGACCCAACTATTGGACCTTTAAATCCAGGTCGTAATTTCCTTTTTAGGAGGTTGGTAGTAATTACACTTGTTAAGTGACCAGTCTTAAGTAGAGGACTACCTACAGTATATATGCATTTAGTTAAGGACTGAGCCTCAGAAATCCAGTCCCTGAGTGATGTATTTTAAACATAAATTGTAACGTATGTTATTTTAGTCATCAAAGATTCCACTGCTGCTTTATGGTTTATTAAACGCAATACAATTACTTATGTAATTTTAGAAAACTAATAAATCCCTAACATTAATAAACACACTAACACTGTGTTTTAACACAATTAAAACCCCAAGTGCAAAGCGCACGTAGAGAGGTGCCTCTCTACGTGCACTTTGCACTTTGGGTTTTAATTGCAAGAAATTGAGCATAATTCTAATTTAGTCTGACTCTTCGTGCTTCAGCTTTGCATATTTGGTGCAGTCGGGTGGGAGATTGATGCAAGGGCGTGTTTGTTTTTGTTGATTGTAATTTGCACAGAGGAAAATGGAGACAAACAGCACCTTCTCATAGGGAATGGAGTGGCTACAACAGACTCCTGAAACAGCCTCTTTGAATTAGAGAGGGAGATATAGTATATGTCCTTTTGTGGATCCAGTCCTTAAGCAATTGGCCGTTCTTGGAACAAAAACAGACCACAATATCTGTCACTGTCATTATTTGTGGTCCTAATCAGATCACTGAGAAGGTAGGAATATGAGCTGTGCTGTATGGTGTAGCAGTGGTACCGAGGCACATATGCATGATCAGAGCCTTGAACAGAACTATTTTGGAGCTTTATGAGAATTTCTTATCAGGGAGGAAAAATAGGGCTCAGACATGACAATGATAAACAAGACCATGTTTCTCTCTGTTGTAAACAGGTTGAGGATGAAATTTGGAATAAAGGTAGCTGAAGATTTTTTTTTTAAACCTCTATTCATAGAATCAGCATGTCGAATTAGCATTGCAGGGCTGCTGGCCATGGTGCTGAAAGTGATGCATTGATATAATAATAATAATAATAATAATAATAATAATAATAATAATAATAATAATAATAATAATAATAATAATAACAACAACAACAGTAAAGTTGGAAGGGACCTTGAAGGTCATCTAGTCCAACCCCCTGCTCAGGCAGGAAACCCTATACCATTTCGGACAAATGGCTGTCCAGTCTCTTCTTAAAAACTTCCAGTGTTGGAGCATTCACCGCTTCTGGAGGCAGGTTGTTCCACTGGTTAATTGTTCTCACTGTCAGGAAGTTTCTCCTTAGTTCTAG
>NW_015388689.1:131804-147496 GCF_001527695.2 Protobothrops mucrosquamatus
TCTTCTTCTTCTTCTTCTTCTTCTTCTTCTTCTTCTTCTTCTTCTTCTTCTTCTTCTTCTTCTTCTTCTTCTTCTTCTTCTTCTTCTTCTTCTTCTTCTTCTTCTTCTTCTTCTTCTTCTTCTTCTTCTTCTTCTTCTTCTTCTTCTTCTTCTTCTTCTTCTTCTTCTTCTTCTTCTTCTTCTTCTTCCCCTCCTCCTCCTCCTCCTCCTCCTCCTCCTCCTCCTCCTCCATTATCTTAAACATAGTTGGTGTTTTTTGGGCAAACTTGTTGCTTTTGAAAAGTATGTGATTAAACATTGGAGGGAAAGAAATCATGATTAAAAATCCCTCCTCAATAAAGTAGCACACGACTGCAAACTCACACACACTTTTTCTTGAGCATTTTGACATTGATTGTGAAGAGAATTGCTTTCTGTACAATTTAAAAATTCATTTTTTTTCCTTTTTCTTCTTTATTTCTTGGGAATTTGACAGAAGGCCTGGGGGAAAGTTTATAACTCTACCTGTGTCTGCTATATGAAGCTGATCCCACTTAAATCAGCAATTCCGCATGAGAAAACAACAAAAGGCAGGCTGGGATGTTATGGCAGGCTTAGAGGGCGAATTGCTGAAAATAGAATCTCTGAGCACCGATTCCCCCATGCACTCCTTCCTCATTAAACTTATTCTGTGACATGACAGCATTATGCTGATTTCTCCTCCCTTTTTTCTCCCCATTGGCTACTACTTCCTGGGGGGGGGGAGGTGTAGAAAATTGCAGCAAAATGACAATATGGAAAAGGAAAGGAAGGGTGGTAGAGAATATTACTAGGAAGAGATATTCTCTTGCATTTTCCGCCTATTTCCTCATTTAATTTGAAGGAAAATTGTTTTTGAAACTCTTCCAAAAAAAAGCTGTCAACTTCAGTGAAGTTGTCATGGAAAGAGTGGTGGTGTTCCTGCCCTTATTTAATTATAAGCCAAAAGGTGTGTGTCTGTGCATGAACACCCTGCTTTTTACTGCACATACTTGTCTTCAAACAACTTGATTTCTCACGCTTTCTATTTTTTTTTTTGCCCTATTGAAAAATTATCCCGCCCATGCATTTGGTAAATAATTTTGTAATATAATTGTCCCCAGCTTTAATCAAGAATTAAATTAGTAACATTAGTGATAACAGAATAACAGATTTGGAAGAGACCTTGGTGGTCTTCTAGTGACTAGTCCAACCCCATGATCAAGCAGGAAACCCTATACCGTTTCAGACAAATGGTTGTTCAATCTCCTCTTAAAAACCTCCAGTGATGGAGCACCCACAACTTCTGGAGGCAAGTTGTTCCACTGGTCCATTGTTCCCACTGTCAGGAAATTTCCCCTTAGTTCTAGGTTGCTTCTCTCTTTGGCTAGTTTCCATCCGTTGCTTCTTGTCCTGCCTTCAGATGCTTTGGAGAATTTAACAATTGATTTAAAAAAACAAAAAGAGCATGGATTAAGACAGTTCAGGTAGGAAACTGACAAATGGTCACAAATCAGCCTGCCCCCTGGCCTAGAGACAAAGCCAAGCCTTGGAGGCTTTCCAAACACAAATTCCTGAAATACGGGTAGTCCTCGACTTACAACCATTCATTTAGTCACTGTTCAAAGTTACAACAGCACTGAAAAAAGTGACTTATGGCCGTTCTTCACACTTAGTGTTGCAGAAATCCCATGGCCATGCGATCAAAATTCGGAGGCTTGGCTTGGCAACTGGCATGTATTTATGACAGTTGCAGTGTCCCAGGGTCATGTGATCACTTTTTGCGACCTTCTGACAGGAAAAGTCAATGAGGAAGTCAGGTTCACTTAACAACTGTGTTACCAATTTAACAGCCGCAGTGATCCACTTAACAACTGTGGCCAGGAAGATCGTAAGGTGGGGCAAAAGTCACTTAACAACCGTCTTGCTTATCAACAGAAATTCTGGGCTCAGTTGTGGTCGTACGTCGAGGCCTACCTGTATGGAATTCAGTGGGGATGTTTCTCCAGCATACAGGAGAGGCCACAGAGAAGGCCTCTGCCTAATGACTCTGCTCCTTCACTGATGAAAATCCTGTCAGATCAGAAGAGTTGAAAGAACCAGGGAAAGATGGTCTTGTAGTATGAGCTTTAAAATTTTAACAAACAAAAATAATGCAAAAAATATATATATCTTCCATTGGGAACCTTTTTATATATAAGTGTTACAACAGATTAAGATAAGGCACACTGATGAAGACTGGGACCACAGAAAAGGGCTAAAGCTCCCTTAGCAATCTGAATCATGCCTATAAGCACTCCTGTGATTGACTATTGTAAGAATGGTATCCCATTAAGGGTGGTCTTCAGAAAGTTCTAAAACTTTAACAAGTGTTCTGAGGGCAGCCTCATCGCAGCTCTGAGGTTTCATCTCTGTTTTTGATTTTCGACTTTGCAACGATGGGTTTAAGTGGGTCATCATGTCTACTACCGTTCAAAAGCTCTACCCAAGTTTTTTTTTTTTTTTACAATATTCAGTTTTCTTACAATATTATTTTATTGCTCGTTTGTTTTGCAGATTTTTCAAAGGGGTCTTACAGATATGCACCAATGATCGCCTTCTTTGCTTCGCACACCTATGGAATGAACACACCTGGTCCTATTCGATTTAATAATCTGGATGTCAACTACGGGACCTCTTATGTCCCTGCAAATGGAAGGTTCCGCGTACCCTACTTGGGAGTCTATGTCTTTGAGTATAACATTGAGTCAAGCAGCCCATCCATCTCAGGCTATTTTGTGGTTGATGGAACAGATAAGCTAGCTTTCCGATCTGAAAATGGAAGCGGAGACAAATATGTCACTAGAGTAGTTACTGGAGATGCCATATTGGAACTGAACTACGGACAAGAAGTTTGGCTCAGACTGGCCAAGGGCTCTATCCCAGCAAAATACCCACCTGTAACTACATTTAGTGGCTACTTATTGTACCGTACATAAAAGCTGCCATCCAATATTTCTTCCCTGTTACTTCTAACTTCTTTCTATCCAAATAAAGGAAATCTTCTTTAGAGTTCCCAGCTCTTCTTTGGTAGATTTCCTGTGCCTCTAATTTTTGCACAATAGACAGAAATAAGATAGGAAATACTTTCCCTATGCTTGGATTTCAGTACTGGCCAAACAATACAAAACAAAAAAACACAACAACAGATGATAACTTGGCTAATGACAAAAGGATCCTACTCAATTTTTCCCAATTTTTCCCAATCTTGGCAACTTTCAGACATGTAAATTTCAGCTTTCTGAATCCTTATCTATGGCCATGCTGGCTATAGAATTCTGAAGTCTGAAGTCGACAAATATAGAAATGGCTAGATTAGGGAAACCGTGTTGTGCATGATGTTATAGATATTCTAACTGTGTAAAAAAATCTTTGGAGAACATGTAACTTAATTATATTTTGATAGCTCATGATATTCATATGATATCAGCTAAGGGCAAATCGACACCAAGCTTGCCCTATCTCAGTGGTGGCGAACCTATGGCACGGGTGCCAGAGGCGGCACTCAGAGCCCTCTCTGTGGGCACGCGCGCCGTCACCCCAGTCCTAAGCCTTCAGCTGGGTTTTATAAAACCTTTTCGCTTTAGGCCTCCGCCGCCGTGTACAAAAAAAAAAAAGGTTCAATCAATCAGTCAATTTCAACTTCTCGCGGGGAAAAAAAAAGATCTCGCAAAGTTGGAATTGATTGGTTGAACTTTTTAGTCTCACCCAGTCTGCTGTTACCACCGCAGCCACCCCCACCCAATGGGCCATGCCCACCCAATGGGCCACACCCACCCGGCACCCGACGATGCATAAGTGGGTTTTGGGTTGCAGTTTGGGCACTCGGTCTCTAAAAGGTTCGCCATCACTGCCCTATCTACTTTGTTTTCTTTTTATTAGAAAAACTGAAGTTATTCAGCTATAACATCTTCTGCCTTCTGTTGAGTTAAACATCATAGCACAAACTACAAAAGTTGTACCTGAAGCTTTGGAGGATCACTACAAAACTACAAAAGTTGTACCTGAAGTTTTGGAGGATCACTTGCCCTCCTAGTAATATGCTAATAGATTCTGGTCTGCCTGCTAACTATTTCTAAAGCCATTGTTTTGTTCGTTTACAACTTGTATCTGAATGTTCCTGTTCCCATGTCAATGGGCTGAAAAGACCCAGGTGATATATGCTCCTTTTATATTGAGGCCTTTTATATATTCTCTCTCCATAGCCATATGAAGTAGTATTATGAAAAACTGTCAATATATTAGGAACAGGGTGGCAAAAATATTTTACAGCTAAGAATTTTGGGGGATTTTTTTGGGGGGTGGTGGTGGTTTTAAGTTAATTTACTTTGGCTTCAGAGAGAGGCAGTAGTAACATATTCACATCACTGAAAGAAGTAGTTGGAGGAAATGTGATCTGTTTTTTTCTCTACTTTGGGGTCTAGGAAAGTTAAAATGGCAAAATAGACATTAAGCGTATAAAAGATTAATGTTCCTCCTTTTTTTTTGCCCTTATTTTTGAGAGCATTTTTGTAGTTTATTGATTTTTTTGCCCTTATTTTTGAAATGGGGAACATCGTTCTACTGAAAAAATCACTGATTTATTTCCACATTTTAACTGCATGATCTTGAGGAATTCTAGAAGCTGCAGAATGAGAGTGACATTTTCCTACCTTGAATTAGGAGGAAGATTCAGAGTGATGAAATGCAGTTGATTTCATTTGCCAAATTCAGTATGTGGTTGAAACCATATGCAGAATTTCACCTTATCCTTCCATCATGTATAATTCAGAAGCTTAAGTCTCATAACAAAATTAAATTTTAATACTCTTATTTACCCATGCTACATTTTGTAGCTATACAAAATTAAAGTGTAAATGTACTGTAAAAACTATCAATTTAAATACTGAATTTCCAAGATGTGTAATTGTTTTTTGAGCTTTTTAATAAATTGTGTGTCATGCATGTAAGAGATTAATAAATGAATCAAAGCATAAGTGATCTTTAAGGATCTTGAATGGAGGTAATTTCATTTGCTTTAAACAACAAAAACAGAAATTGTTGCAAAAATTATCTCTAATGTAATGTTATTCAATGTTAGCAACTCTAAGAAGTGTAGACTTCAACTCCCAGAATTCCCCAGCTAGCTGGCTGGGAAATTCTGGGAGTTGAAGTCCACACATCTTAGAGTTGTAATGGTTGAGAAATGCTGTTGTAATGCATCACTTATTTCAAAAGAAGTATATGGTTTTCTGGTCACCAACATGGCACACCATCCAGAAAGGAGTGCTTTGCTAAAAATCCAATTAAAAATCCATATATTTAAACTGTATTTACTCAGTTAGTCAATTAACTGCATCAATTAAGGGACTTTCATCATTCCTGCCTCTACTGTTGACTGATAAGGAATCTGTGATGCCTTAAATGTCAAACAAAATGAGGTGTAGGAGCACAGTTGTACTGTCAACCGTTACTGAGAACCGTTTCAATCTACTCCATGTGTGTGTTTTTTAAATTCTGTCTTCTGTTTATAAGATAAATCTTCAACATGCCATAAATCCTGGATGTATATATTACTACCCTTTTCTCCACTGGTACCATATCGTTTTGTAAATACTTAAAATCCCCAATTTGTCACTAAACTATCCTAGCGTATCATTGAATTCTATCGTGCCTCTTGCCCACATGGCTGAATCCCTCCCCACCCCTTGTATGACTTTGTCAGTTTAATCATCTATTTAGCCCCCTTTACTTCTGCTATGGATAAGGCTAAATGGCGTGGAAATTACCCTGCAGATGAAATTCAAATGATCCACTGGAGACTGCATCTTACTCTTAAATATGACTTTCTTTGCCCTTGCTGCCCTTGTCACTAAATCCTTTAAGCCAGGTTTCTAGCCACAGAGATGTTAATTGTTTTCTTTTAAACTGAGATTCCTGATAGGCTTTCTTGTTATCCTTTCCCTCTGATGTAAACAAATTTCATTTCTTCAAACAACACCTGTGACCTTTAGGTGTTTAATATATGGAGGTGAAATCTAGTGTATGGGTGCTGCTCTAAGGCAGAATCCTCACCTCCTGATGTTCAGGTCAATCTTGGGTCTTTATAGGTATCTCTCCTAAAGGCTGATTGAATAACTTTAATTGTGAAATGAATGGGTATTTATATATGAGTTATTCTATGGGTTAAGGTTGTTGTTAGTTGCAAAGTCGTGTCCAACCCATCGCGACCCCATGGACAATGTTCCTCCAGGTCTTCCTGTCCTCTACCATCTTCTGGAGTCCATTTAAGCTCACGCCTACTGCTTCAATGACTCCATCCAGCCACCTCATTCTCTGTCATCCCCTTCTTTTATTGCCCTCAATCTTTCCCAGCATTAGGCTCTTCTCCAGTGAGTCCTTCCTTCTCATTAGGTGGCCAAAGTATTTGAGTTTCAACTTCAGGATCTGGCCTTCTAAAGAGCAGTCAGGATTGATCGCCTGTAGGACTGACCGGTTTGATCACCTTGCAGTCCAGTGGATTCACAGAAGTCTTCTCCAGCACCATAGTTCAAAGGCCTCAATTCTTTTGCGCTCAGCCTTTCTTATGGTCCAACTTTCACAACCATACATTGCAACTGGGAAGACCATGGCCTTGACTATACATACTTTTGTTGGCAGGGTGATATCTCTGCTTTTTAGTATGCTGTCTAGATTTGCCATAGCTTTCCTCCCCAAGAGCAAGCATCTTTTAATTTCTTGGCTGCAGTCCCCATCTGCGGTGATCTTGGAGCCCAGGAAGATAAAATCTGTCACTATCTCAATTTCTTCCCCATCTATTTGCCAGGAATTGAGAGGGCCGGATGCCATGATCTTGGTTTTCCAACTTGCCTTGATTCACGGATCTTACATTCCAGGTTCCTATGGAGAATAGATCTTTACAGCATCAGACTTTCCTTTCACCATCAGATGCATCCACAGCTGAGCATCCTTTCGGCTTTGGCCCAGTCGCTTCACTCTTTCTGGCACTACTAGTACTAGCCCTCTGCTCTTCCCCAGTAGCATATTGGACACCTTCCGACCTGAGGGGCTCATCTTCCAGCATCATATCTTTTTGCCTTTTGTTACTGTCCATGGGGTTTTCATGGCAAAGATACTGGAGTGGGTTCTCCAGTGGATCACATTTTGTCAGAACTCTCTGCTATGACCTGTCCGGCTTGGGTGGCCCTGCACAGCATAGCTCATAGCTTCATTGAGTTATGCAAGCCCCTTCACCACGACAAGGCAGTAATCCATGAAGGGGATAGATTAAGGTAGTGAAACAATAAAGAACAGAAGAGATCATTGGTGACGGATTCATTCATTCACTTCCATATACAGTTTGGGTCAGTTTGAACCAAAGAGATGATACTTGACTGCAATCATGGCATCAATCACTGATCCTGTCCAAGAAAACTTTTGCCATTATATTTGTGCTTTGAGAGATGGTATTTAGGGGCAGTAGGCAACGTCCCATTTCAGACACAAAGCCAGTAGGATGACAATTTGTAGACATATGTATATGTATTTATTGACCCTTCTCTTGGCTACCATCATGGAACAACCATAGAGCTGTATCCAGAAATGGAATGACTGTCTTATTCAATTCAGTTTGCACCTCAGTATAGAGAAGACTGAGTATTTAGAGACTAGCCTAAGTATCTCCACCATCCAGGTAAGTGGCAAAAATCTACTAAAGACAAACTCCTTCCATTACTTAGGATCCCATCTGTAAAGTGATGGTGGCATTAAGGGAGAAGTGTGTGCAAGGGTGCATATAACATGGGTATTGTGGAAGGAGATCACTGGAATACTCTGCGATAGGCTTATGCCAATTCACTAATATTGCAATGGTACTGTCATGGTTCTGATAGATGAAACCAATCGAAAGAACTTGAAGGCAAAGATTTCTTCCTTAAAGAACATTTTATTTAGGAAACAAGGTATCGGCACTTACATAGCTGAACCCAAGACTAAAATTCCCTCCCCCCTGATTCAAAGTAACAAGTTGCAATTCCCACCCGAGAAAGGCTGTCATAAATCACATTCACCAATTATTCTAAAACGCGGGCTCTCCTCGCAACTTTTCAACCCGCCAAACTTTATCTAACATAGACCTTGATTCTCACCCAGCTGCAATTGTTATGGCTAACAGAAAATGCTGAAGCATTTTCCCCCTTCTACATCTGAGAATCTCAAACAACAGAAAAAAGTACAAGGAAAGCAAAAGGTAAAATGGCTACAGTTTCTCAATTGTCGCAGCGCTGACATGTACAAAATGACGTTCCTTGTCTACAGTTTTCTTGGTGAAATTTTTGGAATTGGTTTCCTGTTACTTCCTTCTTACGACTGAGAGAGAGTGATTGACCCAAGGTCACACAGCTGGCATTGGGTCCAACTTAATAATAATAATAATAATAATAATAATAATAATAATAATAATAATAATAATAATAATAATAATAATAATAATAATAATAATAATAATATAATAATAATAAAAAATAAAAAATAAAATTTAAATAAAAAACAAAGAATAACTGAGCATTTAGAACAGCACAAAAACAACAGAATAAGGCTGCCTGCATTGAAGCTTTTTCCAAAGAAACAGCTAGCACAAGCATTAAAAGATGCAAATACTGCAATATCAAGTATAAGCATCAATTCAGTACAAGAAACAAACCAACTGCAGTTATAACTGAATACCTGCGATGCAAAATCAACAAAGAAGAAAAATAAACAATGCACCACAAAAATGGAAGGTTAGACTGGAAAATAAGATCAGCAAGTTCAAAAGCAAGCAAGCTAGAACAGATGAAAAAAAAGAAGCTGAAGAACAAGGAGACCAAAGAATACCTAATCAAGAAATACCACTTAGAAACAAGGAAGATCAAGGAAGCACTGGAAATAATAAAGCAGCAAATAACAGCTATAGCCAGGAAAATCAGCAGATACGAAGCTCGAATTGCAAATTATAGGCAGAACCTCCAATTTCAGAAACGTTTCTACCAATCCATCAAAGGAGAAACTGCAATGAATCAGTCAGTACTGACAAGGAAGAAATAGTGCAGTTCTGGAAGCAGATATGAGATAACCCAAAGAAATACAACAAGGATGCAGTTTGGTTAAAAGAGGTGGATGCAAATAAAACAGAAGTTGAAATGAAAGAACTAGTAATAACAACAGAATGGTAGAAAAAAGAACAAGGAAGATCAAGAATTGGTCAGCACCAGGTGAAGATGAACTGCATGGGTTTTGGTTGAAACATCTGTTATATACCCACTCATTGCCAAGCAGTTCAACAACATACTACAAGGAGGAGAAATTGAAAAGTGGCTAGCAACTGGGAAAACCTACCTAATAATGAAAGATCCAGCAAAAGGGGCAACACCAGGCAACTATAGGCCAATTACCTGCTTACCAACAACTTTCAAATTGCTGATAGTGTGGTAGCTGATGCAGTCCAACAGCATCTAGTTGAAAATAATCTCTTTCCACCTGAGCAGAAAGGAAACCGCCCCAATTGCAGAGGAACAAAATATCAACTCCTAATAGACAAAATGATCTTGGAAAACTTCAAGAGAAGGAAGACCAACCTGACTGTTTTGTTCGATAGCGCCCAATGTTCAAGTCTGTCAAGATCCTCCTGTATCTTAAGCCTATCATCTGGCTGATTAACTCCCAAAATAGAATCAGGACAAAGGGAACATCCCTGAGGAGAACTACCTGCCCTGCCCCTGACAGGATTAAGCCCCCCAAAATAGAAACCGGACAAAGGAGATACCATTTAGGACAAAGAAAAGAACATCAAGCAACCATTAAAAACACAAAAGAAAGAGCCAGGCCAGCCACAGCCCCAGGGTAGAAAAAGCATATAAAAAGCCACACATGGGACCAGGGGTTCACCTTGCAAGGCAGGAACGCTGAAGTCACTTGTCTGTCACTTTATTGCCTTCCTGTCATAAAGACCTGCTTTGCGGTAGCTGCTGTCCTCAAATTTCTTCATCGTCGGCTTTCCCCAGCTGGAAACGAACCGGGAAATTCTTCTGACAGTAGCCCCTTAGATATTGGAATACTGCTATCATGTCACCCCTAGTCCTTCTTTTTATTAAACTACTCATACTCAATTCCTGCAACCTTTAATTTCAGTCCCCTTTGTTGCTCTTCTCTGCACTCTTTCTAGAGTTTCAACGTCTTTTTTATATTGTGGCGACCAAAATTGGATGCAATATTCCAAGTGTGGTCTTACCAAGGCATTATAAAGTGCCTAAAATCTATATAAAACCTATAAGAACTACTAAAAAGAGTTCAGGAAGCAAAACCTTTGTTGCCCAGTGTTATTGAATAAGATTCTTTGTTTCAGGTAGCAAAATGTTTGGTGCTGACAGTGTGAGCACACCAACAATAAGAGTATTTATCTATAATCCTCATGTCCCTCTTAATTCTGTTTGTGTTGAGAGCATCCTCTGAATGTTTTTGAACTTCTTATGACTACTACGCTTGCTACTCCAGACAGGGTTGTCTTCCAAATGTCACAAGTTGTGACAATCCACCCCATTCCCCAGTGGCACACAAGTCAACACACTTCATTTGAATTTCACTGAGTCGAGGAAGTAGGCTATTGGCTCCTTAATCTAAGGAAGCATTTGTCTTTGAACGTAACTGCAAATCGATGAAATCAGTAAGGCTGACCATTATGCAGAGGAGAGTGGAATCAATCATTCTCCCTTCCCTTAGATCTGTCTCCTCCCTTTCCACGGTCTTTAAGAATAAGTGTAAAAAGCATCACAGGCTGCACTTTTGTTTTATGTTTTCCCTGCTAATCCAAGGATGAGCGTTCATCTCAAGCCAAGCTCAAAAAAGGCATCCAAGCCCTGTGCCCTGCATACGGCAAGGCAAGCAGCCACTGCCTCTGTATATTTGGATAGTCCAATTACCATGGCAACGTTTTTATCTGCTTTGGTTTTGACAAGCCCATCCAATTTATTGTGGCACTCGGAGCTATTATTTCCTCACTTATGCCCAGCAAGCCATCTTTGAATGCATTTGCCAGCACTTCAACTTTTAGCATGCTATGTTGCAAGCTGCCACTTTTACAGCAAGCCTCTTTTGCTAGCTGAGCAGCAAGAATTCCAGGCCACATTTATACATCTGAGATGATTGTCATCACCACCAGCACCACCATAACCATCATCTTCATCTTCTTCTTCATCATCATCATCATCCTTCCAAATTTTTCAAGGACTTTATTTTTTGCAGACTGAGAGATTGTTCCTCTATTAACGCCTTCTTTTTTTAAAAAAATGCAGATTATGATGAAGAGATGGACATAAATGGTCTTCTAAATTTTTTTCCATAAAATTGAGTAGATGACTTCTCCTAATTCTTCAAGAATTTCTCAAGGGGGAGGATTTTCCTTCAGCAATAGCAGTCACACCACAATTGAAAAAGTTATCTCATTCATTCTTTGAGTATAAATAGAACATCAAAAACTAGAGAGGCTGCAGACCACTGGAGAGGAGATAGTGCTATAAAAGACTGTGTTGACACATGTTTGTGTGTGTGTGTGTGTGTGTGTGTGCACAGACACATATTTTGTTGCCTCACAGCTAACTTCAAGATCACCATTTCCAACCTATAAGAATTTTATTCCCTTTTGAACAAACTCCTAATGCAAATTCTTCTTCATCAAACTGAATTAAAATCTTTGGCCCACCACTCCATGGAAGTATACAGTAATAGGTTATATGGCTAAAGGTGGAAAATTGATAAAGATAATTAACTCCGGGGATCCATAATAAGCCAACTGCAATTTTGTTTTAATAGGACCCTGGGGAAAACTTTGTACTTCAAAGATGTCCAAATATGAAATGCCACCTTTTAAGAAATACACCTGATGTCAGTCTTGCTGACATTTTAGCCCTGGTCCAACTTAGAGCTATTTTGTTGAGCATCAAAGAATTAATAGAGCATAATGCAGTGGATGCAGTGAAGAGACTTTTGCTCTATTCCTATAATTCTATGTTTTTATTGATATTTTACTGATATATTATAATGCTTGTTTGCTGAAATGAATGGTAGATATCAAACCAATTCACATGCACATGTATCACTCATTTTTTCCCTTTCTCACCTGGTAAATCAGGTACTTGATTTCTTTGTTTTAACCTTTCCATTGAAATCTGGTCTAAGAGCCATTACACAAGTGTACAAATTATTACATCTGTTACTTTTTAGTGTGATTATGGGAAGGAGAAACCTGCATTTTTAAGACTGCAATCAGTACCTAAACTTGTGTATGTGGGAAATATTTCTATACTTGGATATTTATTTATACAGGATTTTTGTTTAAAAGAAAGCATACTATTGACTCCTTAAGCCTCAATACTGTCTTAAATTGTTTTGGTTTTTTATTTTCTAACATTCACAACATTGCTTCAGAGTCTCATTTTAGTTCTGTTAATTATAATAACCAGCGTCTTGAGAAACTTTTCCACTCGCAAACATCGTTTGGATCACCATTTATCTGACAAAGCATATATTGTGATATGGCTAGAATTTGTTTGGCTCGGCCAATCACAATTTTTGTTCAGACCTCTTCTGTCTATTAAATGCAATATGGACAGGTCCCCCCCCCCAAAAAAAAGACAATTACTGAGATTCATGCAGTGTGAACAGGCAAGACCGTGGATTGGAAATATTTGGAGTTCAGAGATTATACGCAAATTAACCCTCCGTCATTATGTGGGATAATCTTATATATTTAGAAGAAAGGCATTTCCCTGGCATGTTTAAGCAGCTCTGCAAAGGTAAGAATGCAATCCTGAAATAAGACAGGAAATGGGAGAGATGTGAGAATTTGCAGGAACAAAACTTGACCTCAGCCCTTTTAGGGGAAGTATGCTCTAGTTCAGGGGTCTTCAAACTTGGCCCTTTTATGACTTGTGGACTTCAACTCCCAGAATTCCTCAGCCAGGCATGCTGGCTGAGGATCTCTGGGAGTTGAAGTCCACAAGTCATAAAAGGGCCAAGTTTGAAGACCCCTGCCCTAGTTTATCACAGGTAAGTTGCTTGGGAGCCATATCAGGAGGTTTCTAAATTTTGGGAGACACGTTTATGCTGCTCAGGGCAACCTTTACTTTGGCAAGCGACTGTGGATTTTTCCAGCAGCAGCATTGCAGCAACTAGTCAATTCCATTATTGATTTGAATGTGATTTGTCCTTGCTTGGATGTTTTCACCATTTCTAGGCATCCCAGTATACGCAAACTGTCAATGGTTCACTTGCTTATCCATAAAGAGCAGTTTTCAAATGCTTACATTCAAAACACTGATTGTTTCATAGCAATTGGAGAACTTATTTATTTCCAAAGGATTTTGACATTGCTCTTTAATTTTAAACAATTCAGGACAAATTGTAATAGGGTGAAGGCATTGTAATAGTAATAAAGTTGGAAGGGACCTTGGAGGTCATCTAGTAATCCAACCCCCTGCTCAGGCAGGAAACCCTATACCATTTCAGACAAATGGCTGTCCAGTCTCTTTTTAAAAACCTCCAGTGATGGTCATGGGATCAAAGTCCGTACACTTGGCAACTGGTTCATATTTATGATGGTTGTAGTGTTCCAGAGTCACCTTTTGCAACCATCTGACAAGTAAAGTCAATGGGGAAGCCAGATTTACTTAACAACTGTGCTACTAACTTAACTGCAGTGATTCACTTAACAAGGAAATGGCAAGAAAGATAGTAAAATGGGACAAAACTCACTTAACAAATGTTTCACTTAGCAACAGAAATGTTGGGCTTAATTGTGGTTGTAAGTCAAGGACTACCTGTAATTAATAAGCCATACATTTAACTTGTATATAAATTCCAGCAATTTCCAACTGAGGACCAATAATAATAATAATAATAATAATAATAATAATAATAATAATAATAATAATAATAATAATAATAATAATAATAATAATAATAATAATAATAATAATAATAGTAATAATAAAGTTGGAAGGGACCTCAGAGGTCATCTAGTCCAACCCCCTGCTCAGGCAGGAAACCCTATACCATTTTAGACAAATGGCTGTCCAGTCTCTTCTTAAAAACTTCCAATGTTGGAGCATTCACCGATTCTGGAGGCAGGTTGTTCCACTGGTTAATTGTTCTAACTGTCGGGAAGTTTCTCCTTAGTTCTAGGTTGCTTCTCTCCTTGATTAGTTTCCATCCGTTGCTTCTTGTCCTGCCTTCAGGTGCTTTGGAGAACAGCTTGACTCTCTCTTCTTTGTGGCAGCCCCTGAGATATTGGAACACTGCTATCATGTCCCCCCTCGTCCTTCTCTTCATTAAACTAGACATATCCAGTTCCAGCAACCGTTCTTCATATGTTTTAGCCTCCAGTCCCCTAATCATCTTTGTTGCTCTTCTCTGTACTCTTTCTAGAGTCTCAACATCTTTTTTACACCATGGTGACCAAAACTGTTTTTATTCATATTCTGCTGGCTCACAGGTTCCTGACCTAGACATACTGCCCAGGACAGTATACAGGAAAGAGTGCCCTGTACATAGGTCTCTTTGATATCTATGTGCCTATTAGACACCTGGTTTTAAAAATGTTCAAAAAGAAAATATAATCTGAATAGAAGGCTAAATCTTGGGAAACTACAATTTATTTAATGCTTTGCATTTTTTTTTATTCACGAACCGTGTTTCAACCGGGAAATAAAAAGTGGCAACTATTATACCAGCATTATTAATTACGCGGTGATAGGCTGCTTTGCATTTTACAAGACAAAGATAAAAATGCAGTTCCTAGTCTGATGAGCTTGTAATGTAAAAATCAAACTCCCATCGACTGATCATACTACGAATGTATCACCCAGTTACCTAGCAACTTCTGAGATCTGATTAACCCCTTTTTAAAGGGTGTACAAAACTCTTGGGAGAGTGAATTCCCAAATGATTTTCCATAAATTTTATACCTGTCAGCTTCATGCTTTTCATATCATTGCCCAACTGTTAACAAAAATATTTCTAATGGTTAATTGATGTATGAAATTAACTGTTCCCCTATTGATAAAATTGGGCTAATAAAAAAAGCCTTTGCCATCTTTTTGTGGGTTTTATTAATGGATGGGGAGTTTCTTTCTGACTTATAATCTTTAGATACAATGCATAAAATCTGAGGTGAAAGTTAATTTGGGATATATGGTTTCAGTGTTGCCTGAGGTAGAAAGAACTAGATAAACTTTCCAGGAGATATTTTTCAGATAAAATAGTTTTCCTTAAAAACAAAACAAAAACCTGATCTCTCCAAGCTGTCAAAATGGTTGCTCTTACACATCTTAGAAAAAGAAAAGGAAACGGAAGGGAAGGGGAGGAAGGAACGGAGGGATGGAGGAAGGAACGGAGAGAGGAGAAGGGAGGGAAGGGAAAGAAAGAAAAAGAAAGAAAAAGGAAGAAAGAAAGAAAGAAAGAAAACTAAATAATATATGGCTCTTTGCAGAATATGGAATATTGCAACAATAGTGTCTTCCTCCTCCCTCACCCACCCCCTTCTCTTGCTCTTTTCTTGGAACTTTTAAGTGGGTGAAGAAAGAAAGAAAGAAAGAAAGAAAGAAAGAAAGAAAGAAAGAAAGAAAGAAAGAAAGAAAGAAAGAAAG
>NW_015388689.1:147940-186964 GCF_001527695.2 Protobothrops mucrosquamatus
TTGAGGGCGCGGCGGAAAGTAAGGAGATCCGGAATCATCCGGATCTCGGGGGGTAGTTCGTTCCAGAGGGTGGGGGCACCCACAGAGAAGGCCCTCCCCCTGGGGGTCGCCAGCCTACACTGCTTGGCTGACGGCACCCTGAGGAGGCCCGCTCTGTGGGAGCGTACCGGTCTATGGGAGGGAATCTGTGGCAGAAGGCAGTCTCGGAGGTTAGTTTCCATCCGTTGCTTCTTGTCCTGCCTTCAGTCACTTTGGAGAATAGCTTGACTCCCTCTTCTTTGTGGCAACCCCTGAGATATTGGAACACTGCTATCAGGTCACCCCTGGTCCTTCTCTTAATTTAATTAAACTAGACATACCCAAGTCCAGCAATTGTTCTTTATATGTTTTTAGCCTCCAGTCCTCTAATCATCCTTGTTGCTCTTCTCTGCATTCTTTCTAGAGTCTCAACATCTTTTTTACATTGTGGTGACCAAAACTAGATGCAGTTAAAGGAACATTTGTTGGAAAATTCATATATTCACAAACCTAATGTGCAAAATCGAATCTTCTAGCTTCATTAGGCAAAATGATGTGTACTTTGAGACATGCATGCACAAATATATACAGTTTACACACAAACTATAATGGGAAAAGGATAAATTGAATCTACTAATGGAAAAATGAGAAAGTGAAAGAAGCTAAACTTGGTAGATTCACTCATCCCTAGTAAGAAGTCCAGCAATAAGTAGGAATATCATTGAAGGCACAGGAAGAAGTTTTTGAATTGGGCCCAGTTAGTGGGCCTTGCCAAAGGGTGCAAGATGGATGGTTTCATTCCTCTTGTTTGTCCTTAGGACAACAACTGATCAGCATTCTCCTAATTTTACAGCTGGGTAACTGAAACAGAGATTTATTTTTCCTGACAAAATTGGTCAGGGTTGTGATTAATATGAGGCACTGTGCCTTAGTATCAGCAATTCTTTCAGATGCCAGCCGGATAACACTTTTGAGTGTATTATCTAACCCACTGATTTTAAAATTTTCTAAGTTGTTGTAATTTTGAGCCGCTAGAACCAACTAAAACAGGGTTCTGGTACTAAAAGTTGTCAGAACCGTTTCTTTTCTTTAACACTTTTAGACGAGGTTTAAATTCTTTAAAGTACGGTTTTGATAACTTCGAAAGGCTCTAAAGTCGCATTTTTAATTTGCAAAATGTTGGGGTTTTATAGAATCACATTTGTTCTGGAATTTAAAGTGGTCCTTCAGTCTATTCCTAGACTACCTGATAAAAACTGTGTAGATGAATTTTTTAAAGAAATAATAGAACCTAATCTTCAAAAGATTGAGGGTGCAAATGTCATTGGTTTTTTTCCCCCTCTCCTCCTCCTCCTCCTCCTCCTCTTCCTCCTCCTCCTTAAATCCTTCTAAACAAAAAGGTTGTTACTACGCAAATCTTCCTGTGTGCAGTTCTGAACATCCATATTCCTTAAGAAAGACCTTAAACATTAAAGAACTGCAGGAATGTGAGACATCTCTGTTGTGAAAGCAGAATGGCAGCCATGGCATACACAGGATATTTGTTTTCAAAAAGGTTAGGGGCAGCAAAGGCTCAATTTATCTCTAAAAGATTTCTCAACCAAACTAAGAAGAAATCTTCATTGGCTCCAGTCTTGCTGCCTCCCAGCTTGTTATCTGGAGGCCCAGCCAGGAGAGAGAACAATTAAAACCTCTCAGGACAAAATTGACAGATGGCAAGAGAAACAGGAGGAGAGAGAATCACTTTCTGCTTTAGCTAAACAATCTGACCTCTGTAAATTGCCTTCAAGGAAAGGTTGGTGGTCAGGTGGAGCAGAAGTTTTGTGATCCATTACTGAGATTCTTAGCTGTCTCTTTTTTATTTTGTACAGGGGGTTTATTATGATTTAAACAATAAGAGTGATTATTAATAATAAAAATTACTATTAATAAATTATACTATTATGGTCCATCGCACAATCAGCCAGATAGTCAGACTGGATTTGGCATTTTTGTCTACCTATAGAGTCCTTTCCAAGGAGTTGAGATGGATGTTTAATGGTGTTAGAGATATTGTCGCAAGATGTATATTATTGTTACTTAATATTTAATCTTCAATTCAATTCACAGTCTGGGACTGGTAAAAACTTAACAGTTCAAGTCCTAACCAAGGACCTAAGAGCTGTTGTTATTGTTGCTGTTGTTATCATTATTAATCGCACAATCAGCCAGATGTTTAGACTGGATCTGGCATTTTTATCCAGTCCTTAACAAGGAGCTCAAATAGATAGATGTTATTGTTTGGAAGAGTGTTAAAGGTGTGGTCGCAAGAAGTAAGCTGTTCCAAATAAAGCTGCTTTTTGAAATTGACTGATGACGATTTTGTCAATGCCGATGGTGTTCAAGTATACTCCAGAGGTTTTGAGATTGCACCCAAAACACCTATTACCATTGGTACTATCCTTGCTTTCTTTTGCAACAGTCTTTATAGGTCTTTGTATTTTGTATTTTGTGATTTTTCTCCAGTTCTTTCTCTTCTTTTCTCTTCTGCTGTCTCCAGGTATTCCAATGTCCACTATCAGACTTTTTTTTTATCTTTCTAATCAACAGTTATTAAGGATGGTTGCTATGAGGTGGGTGCTTAAAATGCTTAAGCTCCATTATTATCTCCTCAAATCCTGTTTTGCCACAAAAGGGAAGTAATAATCATTCAGCACCCAACAGGTATGAGGTTAACAGAAATTTCTCCCATGTGACATTCTCCAAATAACCTGGAGTGACATTCTTAGCCGTGGTGCAATGGAGCATTGCAGGCTGACTCTGCCCACTGCCAGGATCCTGACAGGGCTCAAGGTTGACTCAGCCTTCCATCTTTCTGAGGCTGGTAAAATTTGGACCCAGATTGTTGGGGACAATATCCTGACTCTGTAAACCACTTAGAGAGGGCTATAAAGCACTGTGAAGCAGTATATAAGTCTAAATAGCTATACAATGTCTATGGAGATTCTCAGTCATCCGAGCATGGTTGTCACAATGATGCTTTTCAAAAAGTAACTGGACTTTCTTGGTTTTTTCCTTGAAGATGTTTCATTTCTCATCTTAAACAGCAAGGTTTAAAGACATCAGTACTCTTACTATCCTCCTTGTTTAAAATGCAACTTTCACTTCCATTTAATATTACACAGAATACCATGGCTTGCACAATACTAATCTTCATTGGATAGACATATCACAGCCTTTGGATATCTGTTTCAAAAGTCTTCATGGCTGAGTGCTAGTCTGTGGAATATTTCTTGACTGCTTGTTCCTTTACTGTTGATGATTGATCCTAAAAGCCAGAAACTATCATTTTAATATCTTCATTGTCGGTATTGGTTGTTCTAATTGTTATGATTAGTCTGGTCTTCTTTATATTATGAAATTCTAGAGTGTGACATTCTATGTAAGTGGAATGTTCCACATATACAATTTTTCCTGTGCTAAAAAAAATCTAAGTAGAAAATTACTATATCCTGTGGGAAGTCAGCCCCCCCCCCACCGAGAAGGAAATATTAAAAGGTCAGAGTATTATATTTCTTCAAAGGATCTTAAAGAGGCAGAAAAGCATGCCCAGTTTTTCTTAATAGCCCCAAGTCTCCCTCCCCCAAGCAGAAACCAGCTCTGTAGAAATTCAGATGTAATAATCCATTCAGGAAGGTTGGAGCCCTTCAACTAGAAACTTAGGAAGACAAAGAGACCTAAAATCGACATACCCCACCCAAACTCTAAGATAGGACATAATAGGATTAACCCACAGATGCCAAAGGGGCAGACTCAGACTCAGGTCAAAGTACATGACACAGGAAATACAAAGCCTCAAACAGGAACAGGAAACAACTCCAAAAAAAGCCCAAGAGAGTATAAAAACCCACTCCCTACTACATGTGCTCACTTTTTTCTTCCAGAGCCATCTTTCTGTCTGGCTCTCCTCTCCAATAAACGACAATCTTCTTTCTAAAGCAGTCGCCATGTTGTTTATTCCTGGCTTGGACTGGACCCTGATGAAGACTTTTCCTTCAACAATCCCTTTTACTCTCTATTCTAATTTTCTGGTAGTAGATTTTTTTAATGTAGAGTTAAACTACTTTAAAATATTTCATGTCTGCTATCTGCATTCTATTCCATCACATGCATAAACAGGAATTAATCAAGCCACAGAAAAAAATGGAAATGCAGCACACAATTATGGATAGACATCTCAATGAAAATTAAAGGAACTTTGCTTCATGTTTTTATTTCTAATTGGTATATTCAGTTTCTAAAACTGAAATTAAAGATTATTTATAAAATAACCACTGAATATGGGCCTTGGACATTTCAGGTGAATTGCCATAATGTTTGAAACTGGCAACTTCCTTTAAAACATTACTGATGTTTGAGCATTGTTCAAACATTACTATTACAGCGGCCTATCTCTTCCTTTTTTGAAAAAAGAAAACCTTTTCTTTCCCATCTGTATTCAATATTAATTGTTTAATTACAAATATGGATGTTCAAAGTTGCTCATTTGCAATAGAATTCTTACATATGGCTGGCATATCCAGCCATTAATGAAATTAGCAAATGTCAACAATTACATTCAAGTTACCTTATTCATTTCAATTAAGATTGCACAAATCCCATACTTTTGGAGGGTTATGTTAATTCCTATAGAAATATTTTTGTAATATTACCTTTTTAAGATGAAAAGGCGTTTTATTCCCTACTTAATACTACTAGCACATAACAGAATGGCATTCATAAAGCAAATAGCCGCATTAGGATGACAACAGAGACTTTAAGAGAAAGAAAAGAATGGATTAAGGAGCATAAAAAATACTGAATAAAGAAAATGCTACAGTAGTCAAGAGAAATGACATGCAAGACATCACTTGCCTACTTACTTTAAAATCTGGATTCCATCCCCCCTTCCAATAAGAATGGAAGTTTGAGAAGATAAACAATGCTTTTATCAAGAAAAAAAGAGAAGATATGAAGGGAGAAAATGTTAACTTCTGTTATACAGAGAAAAAAACCATTGTTTACAGCTTATGCTTCACCACAAGCAATGAAAATACCTTTCTTTGTTGGTATATATAAATTTCTTGAAGCCCGTTGAATTATGAGTTGAATACAACTCTGTTCTTCAGCTTGTTGTTGTTGTTAGTTGCAAAGTCGTGTCCGACCCATCGCAACCCCATGGACAATGTTCCTCCAGGCCTTCCTGTCCTCTACCATCTTCTGGAGTCCATTTAAGCCCACTCCTACTGCTTCAGTGTCTCCATCCAGCCACCTCATTCTCTGAGAATGAGGTGGCTGGATGGAGAGAGAGAGAGAGGATTCCTATAATTAATTCAAAAATCTTATTTCACATTCATCTGGACACTTATCTATTTGTAACTTTCCAAAATCAATCAAAATCTGAAGACAAGCTGTCCCACTGGCTAATTGTCCTCACTGTTAGGAAGTTCCTCCTTAATTCCAGGTTGCTTCTCTCCTTGATTAGTTTCCATCCATTGTTTCTTGTCCTGCCCTCTGGTGCTTTGGAGACCCCTCTTCTTTGTGGCAGCCCCTCAAATACTGGAATATGCTATCATGTCACCCCTAGTCCTTCTTTTCTCTAGATTGGCCCTACCCAGTTCCTGCAACTGTTCTTCATATGTTTTTGTCTTCAGGCCCTTAATCATTTTACTTGCTCTTCTTTGCACTTTTTCCAAAGTCTCAACATCTTTTTTTGTAATGTCGTGACCAAAACTAGATGCAGTATTATTAAGGATTTATAAAGTGGTACTAATACTTCACGTGATTTTGATTTTATGCCTCTATTGATACAAAGAGACAGTTTACTCACTGGCTCTTTACTTGTCCGCAGTCATTGGCTCCATTTTTATCAGAGGTGTCTTCTGATCACCATTTCTTTCCCAGAAGTTTGAAGCCACATACAACATTTCTTGGCATATCACAAGAGGTTATATTCATAGTCAAGCAGCTGATGCTATTTCAGTTGCCTCAGCAGAAGAGCCAGGGAAGAGGCTATCTGAAAATGAAAGTGTCTTGAGCACACAGTCCACAGTAGTAAGCTAAAGCAACAAGATCACAGATAATAAACATATGCAAATGACACTATAGTGTTAAATAACATTCCCATTTATGCAAATTGATTTCTTTCATAATGCAGATGTTGCCTGACCCATTTAAAAATATGTGAAATTGTATTGCCTTATTAGCTCAGCCAAAAGCGGTAATATGCAAGCCTACATGCATACACAGATGAAATGCAAAGCTACCAGGATAAGAGATGGATGACTTGGAGCATTTATTTCTAGAAAAGAAGAGACGGAAAAAGAAAGACATCTAATTTGCTGCTGTTCTAGTTAAGATCATGGGGGGGGGGAGAGAATGCTGACAATGACAGGCCAGATATAAAGCTGCCTTCTCAACTAACAACCTTAATGAGAAATTTTCTGGCTTGGTTTTGATCTCCCCTCAGCAGGATGGCTGCCCTTTTGCAGACTTGCAGTCCGATCATGTGCTCATGTATGCTGATAACAGCATGCAACCAACCTCGGCATTGTTAGGGGGCCCATGGATAGTGGCAGTATTGATTGTAAGAACAGAGCATTCTATTCTTGCAAAACCTTGGGAGAAAAAAACCCCCCAGAAGACTCTCTCCTTCTGGTCACAGAGAATATGGTTATCTTTAAGAATGCTTCTGCTGCTGTTTTTAATGCCTGGGAAGTTTGTGCTGAGTAATTAGCTCCATAGACAATAGTCTCGCTGTGCCAAAATATGCTGCTATCTGTAGCAAGTGGTTGTCCCAATCAGTTCCTCTCTGTGCATTGTTCTGAAAG
This sequence comes from Protobothrops mucrosquamatus, assembly GCF_001527695.2. Classification (NCBI taxonomy): domain Eukaryota; kingdom Metazoa; phylum Chordata; class Lepidosauria; order Squamata; family Viperidae; genus Protobothrops; species Protobothrops mucrosquamatus. The sequence continues at coordinate 154,807 of NW_015388689.1, forward strand.
GTTTCTTGGTGTAATGGACCAGAAGATAGTTGCAAAGCCTGTCTGCATGGACAACTCTCACAGCTTCCTAACAGTATGTCATTCTGAGACTCCCTCCCAGCAATAAATAATGGATGGATGGATAGCTGTCCAGCCAGAAGGTGGGTAGCACTCCTGCTGTTGTCACCAGGAAACGACAAAAAAAGCAAAGCACATGGGACTTTCTGCCTATTGCACTGGATCTTCTTAGGTTGATTCTGAACCTCTTTTGCTCAGAACCTCTCTCTCTCTCTCTCTCTCTCTCTCTCTCTCTCTCTCTCTCTCCCTCCCTCTCCCTCCCTCCCTCCCTCCCTCTCCCTCTCCCTCTCCCTCTCCTTCTCCCTCTCTCCCTCCCAAAGCAGGATGTTGAGCCATAACGCAGTTAGCTCAATTCTGACTTAGCATATTGCATGTACCCAGTCCACGTGGCTTATAAACCATTGATTTCAAGGCTTAGTGTAAATCCAGCTGCCTGTGGCTAGGGTTGGGGTCAGGGTTAGGGTTTTGACTGATGACTTAGTATGTAATGTAAACAAAGTCATAATATTTTCTTTTCTTTTTTTTAACAAAGAATTTTATTAATTTTCTATTATTACATTTGATTAGTGCTTAATAAACATCGTGTTGTCTGGGTTAACTTGTTTGCTTAATAATACATTACATGTAATACGTTACATTCTTAGTCTCTACCCCTTTTTTCCAACCATTGATAAAATAAATTCCATCTTTAAAAATACTCTGTATCTTCTTTCTCTTTGATCCTCAATGTAAGACTGTCCATTTCAGCACAGTCCAGAGTCATAATATTTTCTGATCGTGATCCTTCCAGCCTCAGCAAATTGCAACCCATCTATGTATAATTTCATTGAAAAACTGATGCCTCATGGGTTTGTTTATTATATTTTTAATCCATCAAATAAGAAGCATGATTGCGCTCTTCAATAGAATAACATGCATGTTTGAACAATAGCATTTACGCTAGTAGGAGGAAGAAAAACAAAGAGAGAGTTTTCCTACTTACCCCTAGAATTAACTGAGTTCAACCCTGCATGCAGAGATTGTCCCCAAAATCATTGCAATCATTATTTCCATACACCCACAGGCTTGAGTAAATAAAATACTTTATTGCATATAAAAGCAATTTGAGTTGCAACAAGGAGTAAATTCTCCAAAGGCTATACTGACTTATGGACAAATTTAACCGATGAGTTTCTTTCTCTCACCCTTTTATAATGGACTTCTTGCAGTCCATTTCTTTTGCAGGTCAAGGCTTGATCAAGCCAGTATTCACAAAATTGCCCCATCTAAACTTCTACTTAGTGAGCTCGACAGTCAGGTTTTTCACATTAGGTGTCAAACTAACCTGAAGTTTCCAATGGGTAGAAGGTAGGCGATAAATTCAAGTAATAGGTAGAGAAGCAGAGAGATCACTAGTTTCATGTGAGAAGCAGTTTCACTTGCCTATTCTTCTAGTCTACCAATACTATATGTATAATCTGTACTCCCTGAGTTTGCAAATGCTTAAAATCAGATTATTCTCCCAACCCACCCAAGGTTATCAATTTGGCTAGATGTAGGTTTAGATCAACATTTCAATGTTTATACAGCATTTTAGAATGCTGACAATTTTATATGCCACAACTTGTGATAGGTGTGTCAGTGTTACTATATTGTACATATACTGCATTGCAACTAGAATAGATTCAATGGTCTTTATTGATTTACTTTTCTCATTTTTAACTTTCTCATTTTCTTTGGCTATTCCTCCAAAGAACATGTATGTATGTACATATGTGTATGTGTGTAGTGTCTCTATGTGAATACATACACACACAAACACATGGGACAAAACTTGCTAAATGGCTTTTTTATTCAGCTACAAAGCTAAGTAACTGATGGTTTGTATGTGGATGGGAAAATATCTGGGAATTCCAAGGATATAGGTTAGACGGGGGGGGAGGGTCAACAAATAATGCAGAATAAAGGAATAGCAAATCATTGCCATAATATGCCAAGAAAACTCTTGTATGGAGGTGTCATGTGTTATTAGTCAGAACGAGGGGTAGGAAGAAGGGAGGGAAAGAAGAGACTGTTATCTAATAGCTATAGACCTATGCATCCCTACAGACCATCATGCCATAAGCAGGGGTCTTCAAACCTGGCCCATTTATAACTTGTGGACTTCAACTCCCAGAATTCCTCAGCCAGGCATGCTGGCTAAGGAATTCTGGGAGTTGAAGTCCACAAGTCATAAAAGAGCCAGGTTTGAAGACCCCTGCAATAAGCATTTTCAATGGACTCTTCACTGATTTTATTGGAGGATTTACAGAGAGGGGCATTTTTTACTCATTTAGTAAAATAGGTCTTTTCTTCTTTCCTTCTTTCCTTCCTCCCTTCCCTTCCCTTCCCCTCCCTCCCTCCCTAGGGATGAGGCTAGAATCCTGAATTGCTTTTTTTTGCAACACATTTTTGAAATCAGGCAGAGGATCAAATGGGTTCCTTGCAGCCACTGTTGGCCCTATATGTTCTAAGCACTCTATGACACCTTTCACTTAGGTACATTTTTGTAAGGTCACAGTAGAAGTCAAATCTGAATGTGAGCTCCTAGCTACTACATTGTATACTATGGTATGCCAGCTCTCTTCTTTCAGTTTGCAGCCTGATCGGTTGCGTACTGCCTGCCAACAAGTATAAATGATCACCAAGTAGACACAGTAGGTTTGACAGATACTTCCCTGGGGATTCATGAACCGTGTTTTATAAGAGGAGAATGTGTAACACCATCAAAGCCAAATGATATAAACTTTAAAAAAAAAGGTACCAGGGGGAAGGTAATGAGTGTCTCTTTGGATGAGGAAGATGCTACAACAAGGCGTAGACTTTTAAGAAGGCAATATAAAGGTAAAATAACTTTTTCAAGTTATTAGAAGGAAAGTAAACCTGCATTGTTCTCTGTTCAATACTTACTTCGACCTTGGGTTGTTCTGCTACCTTCTATTGCTTCATATAATGCAAGAACTCTTCAAGCTTCATTGAAATGCATGGGAGGTATGCTCCCATTGTAGTTCAGGTACAGTGCTAACACATGAAAAATAATTATACCTATTTGAGTCTTCCATGGATGAAGTGGTATATAAGCTTCATGAGTAAGCAAGCAAGCAAACAAATGAATACATTGTATTGTTTTTATTAGGTGTATTATATTACCAATGATCAAAGTCTCTAGGCACTTCACCATGCATTAAAATGTTCCAGGACAAAGATAATATATCCAAGGCAGGGTTCTTAAGTTTGTGATACAACATTCTTCTAAAATGGTAAAAGAGTTTGTGTGATCTTCTCAATGAATAACCTCAGTGATGTTATTGGGATTACGATTGGACAAGAAAGAATTATTATTACTTACTAAAAGATACATAACTTATACTTTCTTGATTTAGGATTCCTATTCTCAGTACTATTAATAAATTGACCTTCTTGACCTTTTTTCCCCATCCAACAATACCTTTCTCCTTTTAAAAGGGTTGAAGCATTAAATAATGGTTAAAAATGCTGAAATTCATTAACAACAGTCATTATGGGTAAGACTACTATGTACCATAGCAGAATTAATCTGTTGGCAGGCAACCATCCACCAAGCATAGTACTAATAAGTTGCTGTCTAAGCATCACTGAAACTGCTCGGAAAATGGATTTTAAGAACTACATAACCCCCAGAAGCATCAACTTTGATTAAGATCAATTAATATTATGCCCAGAAAGGACTCCAAAGTCATCAATTGATTTTATTAAATCTGGCTTAGAAAACTCAAGTTCATTAGTTCATATGAACATGTTGATGACATTTTTTTTTTACAGAGAAAACAGGAAACTCTGGATCTCACCATTCTACCCATCAAGCCAGCCGATTACTGCCAATCATAATAAACAACAGACATTGCAGAATACAATATTTGCTCTGGCTAGTTTCAATGCACTTTCTTCAGCAGTCATTGATGGTAAATACGGCAAAAATTCCTTTCTGGGTATGACTTTGTCCCTTGACTCTCATACCATAGAGCAGAACAATGGCCCCTTTATGATTTTTGGACTTCAAGTCCCAGAATTCCTGAGCCAGCATGGCTGGTTCAGGAATTCTGGGAATTGAAGTCCATAAGTTATAAAACAGCCATCGTTCCTCACCTCTGCCATAGAGCAGGGGTGTCAAACTGACGGATTGCGGGCCAGATGCATCATGCTGAAACCGTGCCCACCCCAGCTTCGACACTGGGAAAAAAGTCGTGATACGTCACGACACATCATGAGTTTGACACCCTGGCCAGAGGATATGCAGCATATCCGGTTGCACTGTAATTTCTATCTGAACCTGTGTGATGTAGTAATTCTATCCCTCATAAAAGAATTCCCTGGGAGAGATTATCACGGATACATCTATCTTCTAGCAGATCATAAGACCATAATTTTTACCTCACTGCCATTAGAATGATACCTTTAAAATTTCTTGCCGCGCCTTCCTTTTCCTTTCCTTAAAAAAACCCCCTTTAACTGTTTTTATTTATTTGCTTTTATTATTTTTATAATGTACATAGAATCTGATGTAAGACTGCAATAACGTTTATCTACCTACTTGTCTGCTCTGCCTATCTCATAGTAAAAGTTCTAAGCATAAATCAAACAATAAAACAGAAATGCCTCAGCCCATGAAACCATGGAGTTTGTTACCTCCTTGGAGATAGTTAATGCAGTGGTTCTTCTCACTGGAAGTTTTTAAGAAAAAACTAGACAGCCATTGTCCGAAATGGTATAGGGTTTCCTGCCTGAGCAGGGGGTTGGACTAGATGACCTCCAAGGTCCCTTCCAACTTTATCATCATCATCATCATCATTATTATTATTATCATAATTCTTTTTGAGAAATGATAGCTATTAAAAAAATAATAAAGAAGATGTCCAATCAGTTAGTTTTTGCAGCCTCTGAAACAGTTGCTGGATATTTAACAATAATGTAAAATTATTTCATGATGTTGCAACACAGAATAACTTTTTTAACCTCTTAAAGCTTTACTTAAAGAGGCAAGCAAGCTTCAACGCATGGGATGCTCTGCCCCCCCCCCCTTTTTTTAAAAAAGATTCTGAATCATTAAGTGCTTTCTTAATGACAGGAAAGACAGGAAATTGTGAGGACTGAAATGTGATACCTCTGGAGAGTACCAAGTTGAAGAAGGATACGATACACAACCAATTCAGCGCTGAACAAGAAAGATCGGAAAACAGATGCGAGCGGAGTCTGCCAACACTCGTGAAGGGAGGAAGAGCTTACAATGCTGAATAGTGCAAAGTCAACAGAATCACACATGCAAAACAGGAAGTGAGTGAAGCACAACGCTATTTGGCAGCTCTTCTCAGTCTACATGAGGAATGGAAGAAGAATGTAGAACAGAGCAAGAAAAATAAGAAAAACAGGAAACCTAAATAGGCTGCTTAACTGGCAGGGACTTACGCCAACTAAAAAGTGTTTTGAATCTATTCTACTGAGAGACTACCTACCCACTTCGACCTCAATTGTTCTCTACTAGAAACAATTTTAACACACATTCATATTGTTTCCAGCTAAGGTGGTCACTATAAAAAACAAATGCAAATAATCCATTGTATACTTGTTTGTTTTTTCTTTGTCCCTCCTGTGTTTTTTTTTCCCTTATGTGTTATATTTTGTCTTAAATTGTAAAGTGGGTGTGAATGATTGGAGACAGAGAGAGAGAGTTTAAGTTGGTAGCCGATCTTATACTATACAATTCAAATTCCATTAATTTTATGGTGTACCAAAAATGTGTCGTTATTTCATCCCCAACTGCTAGAAACCTTTACGTTCTTGCTCACCTCTTTGGAAAAATATTTTTTCAGATGTTGTCAGTTAAAATTAAGATAGTATTGTGAGGCTACATTAATGTTAATTTAATATGCATGTAAATTGCATCATAGAAATTATTATAACATTAAAAATAAATGTATTTTATACATGATACTGAATTGGCTGCACCATGGTCTTCCTACTTAGCATCAACCTACTCCTTTTGGAGATTCCAATGCACATATAGAGCATGGATACATCTAAATAATTTTATGGCTGCAAACATACACATATTTACCTGGTAATAAAGGCCACTGATCAAAAAAAAGGAAGATGATTTGTGTGGAAAAGTTCTCTTGAAATTAAATTTGTACTAATGTCAATACTTTTGACACATGCCGTAAAATACTGCCATTTTAAATAATATTTCCTCAGAAATGGAGCAGTTTAATTCAAATGAATAATGCCATGGTGTAGTGAAATTATTGATTGGGACATTCATCACAGAAAAATATTAAAGCTTTCCTGTCCAAGCCTGAATTTCAGCAGACCAGAAAGAACTGAAGTGGTATTTTTGATAGCCTGCAACCTCATTTGAGTATGATGTGAGACCAACATAGTACGTGAAGAAAACAAGATTTTAAAGTTTCTTGAAAAACCATTCTCCAAAATGTAAATATTTCACAGAAGTCCACATTGCTTTGGAAGGCCTTTGCCTTAAGAAGTGATGTGTAATCACTTACCTATCTCTTTTTATATCTTACAGAACCTAAAAACTGGAGAATTCTTATCAGAACATCAAAATAGGCCAATGCAGTGCAATGCTCAAACTACATCACATTTGCTTAAGCTTAAGCTGAAATAGAATGCAACCCATAAACTATGTCTTCCTCTCCAAACTAAACCAAAGGTTTCCATCTCTCCCCTAAATATTTGACAAAAGAAAGTACATGGAAGAATACCATTGGGTTCTCTCTCTCTCTCTCTCTCTCTCTCTCTCTCTCTCTCTCTCTCTCTCTCTCTCTCTCTCTCTCTCTCTCTAACATAAAAGGAAAACTAGGAAAAGAAAGAAAATATAAAAGAGTAAAATAATGTGTGAAAAATAACAAAAAAGCAAAAAAAAAGAAAGTTACATAAACAATCCATCTTTAATCCTTCTTTGCGGCATTTATAAACATAGCAATTATCATCTCAGTCTTCCCATATGGCATATCATAGTTCCCTTCTTCCCATAAATAATTCTCTTTAATTAATAAATCCTGAAATCACCAGTTCATTTAGATCCATTTTCAACAAAAAGTCCATAAAGGATTTCCGGACTTTTATAAAGCTATCATAGTTCCCTCCTTAATCAAGCAAGTCATTTCTGAAAACCCAGCCATTTTCCCAATCCATTCCTTCATTATGGATATTTCTGTATTCTTCCATCTGTCAATGAAGCTCTGATGAAAGCTCACCCTAACATTAACCAGGCAATCACCTCAGGCAACTGAAAATTATTCAAGGAAGTTGTGTACTGCACAATCTGTCTCCATCTCCCTATTAGCTTTCTATTGACTGATGCAATGACGGTTACTGGGTTCTTCAACCAGGATTGGAGAAATATTTGACTGGGATTTAATTCTTACTGGTTTTAATTCATGAAATCAAGCAGGGTGCTATTCTTTCTTTCTTTCTTTCTTTCTTTCTTTCTTTCTTTCTTTCTTTCTTTCTTTCTTTCTTTCTTTCTTTCTTTCTTTCTTTCTTTCTTTCTTTCTACCAGCAAACTGGTTTTTTTTAATTTTGACAACCCTACAAAGAAAGAAAGAAAGACCTAAGCTGTGAAACCAGATGCATTCCCATGACTCTACATATATATTTGTAGCTTAAAAAGAACAATTGCAAGACTGTTATTGATTGGAATTGAAGAATTTCAGGAGGACATGTAGCAAAAATCATTCTTTAAAGGTATTTCACGATGGTGGAAGTCACTTTTTCGGACCAAAATATCTGTTGCTTACGAATCACATTTGAAATGTATAAAAGAATAGTTCCCAAACTAGTATCTTAATTTCAGAAATATATTTCCCTCATTACTACTGCTACTATACATAGGCTTCAGTATGAGCAGGTGACAAGCTATTCAAGACTTTTAAATATTAATATTAATATCTTGAACTGTGTCTGGAAGAGATTAAAGTGCCAGGGGTAAGGTGAGCTTCCAGAACTGTCAAGTTTTCTCATGGAAAATGGAAATCTGAGTCACAGAGTGGAAATCGTTAAAATTAACAGAAAAAAATGTTTTTGTGTCTGTGTGTAGGGGAGAGTTGGTGGATATGTGAATGATGGTTTTTTTTTTATATATGCTTCATAGATACCCACACACATCCCTTTATCTTCAAGTGGTTTGAGCAAAGAATAAGTGAGGGTCAAGTATATGAATGAAGGTTTGGCCAAGCCTTCTGAATTAACAAAATCAATCAAAGTATCATTGATCTTTGATTCAGTCAAGACATGTAATCCCTCCTCCTTCTAAAACAAACAATTGGCACATACAATCTCACTAAGCAAGTTCTGATATTAAATTTTAACCACTCCTGCAACTGTCTTTGTTTTGCATAAATACAAACTTCTGCTGATTGATATTCATATCAGGGTATAAGATTCCCCCCAAATCTTTCCCCCCCTTTTGTTTCTCAATTTAGGCTGACATCTGCTGGCCTAAGTTAATGGTTAGGCCAATAATACTGAATGTAATGCAATTTCAGACAGGGTCCTTCTTCCCTTTTGTAGTTTTAACGGTGCTTTGAAACTAGAACCAAGCCACTTAATTACATAGAAAATTCACATGGAATAATAATTCAGGGAGAGAAAGGAGAGAAGGCAAAGGATAAACAATAGCAGCAGATGAAAATTACTTTGCCATAATACTTTATAAGCATTGCAAATACAGTGCACTGCATTCATAATACAAAGGGCCAATAGAAGACATCATATATTGGGCCAATTAAGCTTATATAGAATGGGTGTCATTTAATGGGGCCACTCTTTGGGTCACAATGAAAAGTCAGTATACACACCTTCTCTTTTAACCTTGCAGTACAACTAAGAGGGAGAGGAATGGCCTTTGTAGTTGGCAAGGATCTCCAGAGGATTGATATGTCAGAAGGTACCGTAATTTAGGAAAAAAACATTTCCGTCTTTGAGCAAAATGCATGGGATACTTCCACTAATTTGTGGCTCTCCAAATAAAGAAGAGCAACAGACTTGCTAAAGGTAGATTGACAGGCTATAACAAAAGGATACTAAGATATTCTAATTGGGGGAAAAAAAGCATCCTACATACCATACATAAAACATCAAGATGAAATCTGTGCATTTTCATGACAAGTTTGTTCAGAACAGCCTGCACAGTTTGAAAACACCTCTCGAAGACACTCAAGTTCAAAAGAGGTAGCAAGTTGCATCAGAAACAATCACTGATATTGCTTCTCTGCATGAGTTCAAAATAAGCATGTAGTATTAGAAGACTGTCATGCAGCCAAGGAGGTGCTGTCAGTCTCTCAGTAGAGACCATGCTGTGATAGGGGAATTACTGATTGAAATGTATCTAATAGAAAAGGTAAGGAAGAGCCACGTAGGAATTGTGGATGAAGCAGGATGAAGCCCTCAGTTGGTCTTTCGTCAATATATTCTGACAATCAACAGAATATATATAAAGAGCCCTACTGAAAGAGACCAAAGGACCTTTTATCTAATCCAACCTTCCGTATCCTGATGCTCCACAAATGTGTTAGATTATAACTCTTACAATCCCCCAGGTAGAATGGCTATTAGTTGGAGAATGATGGGAACTGCAGTCCAGCACAACTAGAAGATAACCTATTTGGGAAAGCTGATCCAGACAAATTTTCCAGGTGCTCAGCTTGATATCTCTGGGGCACCCAGGTTAAGGATAGAGAAGCAAAGAGTTGTCCTACAGTCCTACAGAAGCACAGGTATCATGGAATGCATGGCTGACCTTGAAGAAAAGGGAGAATAGAGGATGCCTAGGAAACAATTGGATAAGAGGGGCAGCAGCCCTCTGTTACTTAACAGTCAGAGAAAGAAGCTAAGGAAGGATCTGCACTAATGGAGCAAGCAGTTAAAAATGGAGGGTTGGAAGTTTGTACTTTCAGACTTTCAAGATTCTGTTAATGCAGTGTTATAATAAAATAGATTTTGCTCATCTAGTTTAGTTTCCTGTCTGGTTTACTCAGGACAGCTGACAACACCGGACCTTACATTTTTATTAAAAATCAAACATTATTTGTGCAGTGATGGAGAGCTACAATCATTATATCTTATTGTATATTTCAGTTAAATCAAATATACGGAGAGAGAGAGCTTTATTTTATGGTATATGAACAAGTTTGGTTGATTTGGGGGTTTTGTTTTGGTCATTTTATCCTTTATTTATTATTTATCAACATAAGTTAATCAGTTATATCAAGAATTATTTTGGACACACTTTGGCATATTCTTTTCTCATTCCTACATGGCAAAATACACACCCTGAATTTAAATATTGAAAAGTTGAAACCAAAATTGAAATTTTCTATGGCTTTATGTGCATAAGTGAGAACACACTATTCATTAATGACCTGCAAATATTTTAAGCAGAAGAATCAAGATTGGGATTTTTTTTTCTGTTTAAGGCATGCACTCTTCCACTGAACAGCTGGTAAGAACAAAAGGAAAAGCAATTAACATCTTTTGACTTACCTATTATTTTTTACTTGCTTTACTAAGGATGAATCACAGAACAAACAAACTGAGTCTCTCGGCTACAGCAGTATAAAAAAAGATCAGGATCTATTCCAATTACATTATTTCTCTGGAAACGACAGCTTAAGATTAGAAGACCCTTGTTTCCAACTCATGTGAAGAATGTCTCCCAAAATGTTGCAAGTTGGTAATATAATAAGAAAAACACTACACACATACACAAGAGAAAACATAAAAGAAAAGGAGCGAAAGGAGCAAAGTGGAAGATCAATTTGACAAGGCAGGAACACTAAGCTATTGCCAGATGGCCACTTGGGTCCTGGGTGATCTTCTGTTGATTGTTTAGACAGTTCTAACATGTCCTTTGCTAGCTTTTCAGCACCTTGGATAGCTCTCAAACACCACTTGTTCCCTAATTTCTAACACTCTTAGCTGTATTGTTTATTCTTTCCTATTGAGGACTCTTTGTTTTGGAGACAAAGAGCAATCTTTATATTTCTTGCAGCAATGCTGCAAGAAACATAAAGATTATTTAAGAATACTGTATCTGCAGATTTGCTAACACTCACTAAAGAAAATTGCACATTGAAGATCTTCCAACTCTACAGAAGGAATATTTGAAATTTTAAGATCAGTTTTGATTAGATAACTTTTATTGTTATTTTTCTTTTACTGTGGGCACAACAGCACACATTAAAAATGAAATTTAGTTGCTTGCTCTCAAAGTGTATACATACATAACACACATTTAAACATACTGTATACAACATATGTATAGACCTACACCCTTACAAATAAGTAACATATAAATATTAATCAATGTCCATCTTGAATACATAACAGAAGGAGGAAGCTTTAGAGTTCACAAGCTTAATACTGTATGGCAGAGGTCCCCAACCTTTTGGATACCAGGGGCTGGTTACATGGAGAGAGGTTTTTCCACGGACCGGAGGGGATGTGGTTTTGTGTGCTGCCTGCAATGTGTGGATGGGGCTTTCCTTGTTTGTGCTGACCGGTAGTTGGCATGCCATGGCCTGGTACTGGTCCACAGACTGGGGGTTGGGGACCCCTGCTGTATGGAACAAAACTGTGACTGAATCTGGATGTTCTGCATTGATTTTAAGGTTGTGGTGTGCGTTCCCTGAGCTTGGTTGTTTTCTTGCAGATGTTTCATTACCAAACTAGACAACATCAGCAGTGCTAGTAGAGAGTAGGAGTTACTCTCATTTTATATACTAATGCCTTGCCCTATCAGTGTTGATGTGATTGGTCTTTGTGGTTTTTTGATTGGGCTGTTGTTTATTATTATCTTGCTTGGCAGTTCCTTAATTTACTGTGAGCTTGCTTAGCACCTTAACCACTACACCAAACTGGCAAAATGCACTGCCTTTTTATTTCAGCCCACCTTCCCAAACCTCTTTAAAATCTGGGATCAATCATAGTTTCTCTCTACTTATCTATGGTTCTCTCTACTTGAGATCTATGAGATACAATGTCTTTTAATGCATTGTGAAATGATCTTTACTTATAATGTATTTTATCATTTATTGCCTGGATATGTAGTACATGACAGACAGTATATCATTATTTGAAATAAATAAAATGCAAATGTAGGATATTCCTGTCTAATTTGTTAATGTCTCAGTAATCATGCAGAATTACTTCTGTCATTAGGAATCAGGAAGTTCAGTTACTCTTGACATGAAGGGAAATCACTTAATTGCCCATCACATTTTGAAAAATCATATCTGATTCTGTACCTCCTGCCTCCCATAGATATTTTTTTTGTAAAAAGATGAACTAGATTTTCATGCATATAGAATGTATGAGATATATATATTAACCATAAAAGTTCTCTGAAGTGTGTGAAAAGAAATAATTACTATTGCATTTGAATGCAAATTTGGAATTGGAAAGCAAAAAGAGTGTGAAAAATTGGATTGGGCAAGGAACAAAAAGAGATAATTATCCATGTCAGAACTAATAAAAAAAAATTAGCCAGCGAGGCTATCCCAAAACTGTGGACTTCTGCTAGAATCTTTAGTAAGATTAGAAATGAGATATATAGATGTAATGCTTGTGTCTAGAAAAATTGCAGACATTTTGAGGGCCACTAAAGGGTAGTTAGTGCCAAAATGAATACAAACATAAAATATATCCTTAATTGCAACACCAGAGTAGTCTATCCAGAGTAGTCTGTAATCAGCAGTGAATACATGATTCATGGATATATTTCTACAGGTAAAATACTGCTCTATTATTCATGAATTAAAAACCCATCAATCTCTAGAGCCACTTCGTGCAAATAGTTGTCTTTGCTACTCCATTCTAATCTTCACCCAGTGGTATTTTTCTACTTCTACTTTCTACTTCTAGATAGAAACACTATTGTTAGAAACTGAATATTAAGATGTAGGTTGCCTGAACTGCAAGATGGGCAGCAAATAAATTTAATAAATAAATAACAGTAAGTAAATAAAAATGAAAATACTGGATGATGTTGGGATACTTTGTATTTATTATGACTAGAGTTAATATCATAATCAACTTTCTGTGTTTTGACATCTTTGTTTTTGTTGCTGTGGATTTTATGGTATTAGTCCCTGTCACTCTGGTCCAGCATCCTTCCATTGTCTGAAATTAATTTCCAGGTAATTCTCAATTTATGAATATTCATTTAGCAACCGTTCAAAGTTACGGTGCTGCTGAGAAAAGTGACCTGAAAATGGTCCTTGCACTTATGAACATAGCAGCATCCCTGTAAGTCATGTGATCATAATTAGGATGCTTGTCAACTGGCCTATATTTCCGATGGTTACAGCATTCTGGAATCATGTGATCATCATTTGTTATCTTCCCAGAAGCTTCCAATTTCAGATTTACTTAACGACATAGCAAAAAAAGATAATAAAAGTGGGCCTGACTCGCTTAACCAACTTGTGTAGCTACAGAAGTTCCAGTTCCAACTGTAGTCATGCTTCAAGGGCTAGAATGAATCTAGCGAGACAGACTCAACTTGCACGTAACTTATATGGCTGACTTTGGAGCTAACATGTGTTATTTCTGTTCCTATTTGCACTATGGGAATAAATACCAATTGACTGGAACCATTCAGCCAAGCATGTAGTAAATAGCTATCTTTCAAATATTGCCACCCCATTCTCTTTTGCTTTACTTATCAGCTGAACATGACCTGAATCCTCTTCCTGATCCAAGACAATCATTTCTATTTCTCTTTTCATCCCAGGCACAGGTAAGTCCTTGACTTATGACCACAATTGAGCCCAAAATTTCCATTGCTAAGCACGACAGCTGTTAAGTGAATTTTGCCCCATTTTATGACCTTTCTTGCCACAGTTATTAAGTGAATCACTGCAGCTGCTAAGTTAGTAACACAGTTGTTAAGTGAATCTGGCTTCCCCATTGACATTGCTTGTCAGAAAGTCACAAAAGGGGATCACATGACCCTGGGACACTGCAACCGTCATAAGTATGAGTCAGTTGCCAAGTATCTGAATTTTAATCACATGACCATGCAGTGGTTGAAAACGGGAAAAACAGTCATAAGGCACTTTTTTCAGCACTGTTGTGACTTCAAATGGTCACTGAATGAACGGTTGTAAATCAAGGACTTCCTGTGTTTTGGACAGATTGGGATGTTTTTCCTTGGAAACAGCTGGTCCAGGGGTAGGCAGCCTTGGCTCTTTTATCACTCGTGGACTTCAAGTCCCAGAATTCCTGAGCATAGCTGGCTCAGAAATTCTGGGAGTTGAAGTCCACGAGTCATAAAAGAGCCAAGGTTGCCTACCTCTGAGCTGGTCTATCCGTTCTTGTGGGTCACTCTCCTATATCAGTCACAGGCAGCAAGAAGGATCTCCATATCTAAAATACTGTACATATTTGTAGAACTTGGCAGAATTGATTCATCTGTAATGTTACATATAGGCTGGATGAGGCTGGAACTCTCAGCCTCCAAATGTTTTAGATTAGAGCCATGAATCACAATAATAAGCTGATAATCAAGCTGATTGAATGTGATAAAGGACAAGTTGTTCCTGGCATTTTAATGCTTATGGTTGAAGTGATACCAATTATGAGGATGTGAGCTATTCACTACAGGCAGTATTTTGATAAATGTCTAAAACCTCAGCACCACACGCCCAGATTTCAGGGGCAGATAGGCAGTGCCCAGTATCAAAAAGCACAGAAATACACATAAAAACAATGGAGAACACCAGAAGCTTATTATTTGGACAGTAGGTACTGTGTGTAATAAACCAAGGAAAAGAATATTGTTAATTGAATTATATGGGCAGAGAAAACTCCAGAAACACATTAACATTTCTGAAGTTATCATGGGAATAAAGTTAAGAATTAAAGGCTAGCTAGGTCCTATGGAAACATAGCCATAAATTTATTTAGACTTCTTTCACATTAGCAAGAGAAAATAAATGAATTTTGCTGGGTCATCTATCCGGCTATGCTACCATTAGTCTGTATGAGAAAATTATGCATAACATAGCCATAAAATTAATGGTCAAAGAAGGAAATGACTCATCTTCTGTAGCTATATATACCAGTGATGGCGAACCTTTTAGAGACCGAGTGCCCAAACTGCAACCCAAAACCCACTTATGCATCATCAGGTGCAGGGTGGGTATGGTCCATTGGGTGGGTGTGGCCCATTTGGTAGGTGTGGCTGTGGTGGTAAAAGCAGACTGGGTGGGACTAAAAAGTTCAATTCCAACTTTGCAAGATCTTTTTTTTCCCACGAGAAGTTGAAATTGACTGATTGAACCTTTTTTTTTGTACACGGCGGCGGAGGCCTAAAGCGAAAAGGTTTTATAAAACCCAGCTGAAGGCCTAGGACTGGGGTGATGGCGCGCATGCCCACAGAGAGGGCTCTGAGTGCCACTTCTGGCACCCGTGCCATAGGTTCACCACCACTGGTATATACAATGATAATCCTACTGGTTAAATTCACATATTGCACAAAGACTGAATGTAATTTTTTTTTTTTGCTTTGGACTTAATGGGTTGTGTGAACAAAGCCACTACAACTTGCAAACCACGCCTTATGGCTTAGCTTATTATCTGTATCTAACTTGTGCTTTCATTAATAAATCATGATTAAGCAAATCATGGTTTAGCTTTATAAGCAAACCCTGATTTGAGGGCCAACTTATTCTGATGGTTTGTTGTACTTCACATAAGCATTGTGCGTCATATCTGAGACTATTCAGTGCAGAAGCATTTTCAAAGTATCTGTGAACACTTTTGACTGCATATGAACTGTTCAGGCACTTTTGACATTATTAGACCCACTACCAGCTCCAAGGTTCCTTTCTACACTGTTATTACTGTATATGTTAGTGCAGCTGGTGCCAAACACTTGAAATTTCAATATTTGATATTTGACATTTGGCTTCCAATATTTGACATTGTCCATTTACAACATTTGACAGCCTGCATTTGCTACTCTGTAGATGACATTTAATATCCAGTGTTGACATTCACCATATGATAATCTTATGAAAGAATATTAGAGGTTGGATCAATTTTGTGGAGTTGAGAGTAGCATGTGGAACAAATCCAGAATGCTGAAGGAGTCATTGGGGGGGGGGGAGACAGAGGGATTTCAGCATCAAATGTGAATATGTAAGCTTTTAACCCTGTATGTTCCTATATGGATTTTACTTCATGTGCAGCAATGGGCTTAACTTATGTTCAGTGCATGTCACAAACATATAGATTATATATTTTTCAGTATGAGTGGCTGAATTCTTAGTATTCCTTAATTGCAGCGTGGCTTGTTTGGTTTTGGTTTGTGAATTAAAGTATTATGGTTTGCAAATCAAGATTCATGGAAGCAGACATTTGACACTTACTGAGGTAATAACAATTAAGCAAATATTCCACAATGTGTGAACTCAATAGAGCAAAACCCAACAGATGTGAACAATCCTCTGAAAAGTTCGGTTTTGATTTTGTTTTTCTGGAATAATTTTTTTAGATTGCTATTGCATGTTTGGATTGCGTTTTCAGTGATCAGGCTGTTGGTTTTCTGGACTTTCAGCTCGACCAGTTTAATGACTCTGCCCCCCCTCCCTCACAGTGGTTTCCTTCATTCATCCTTCATACATAAATTAGGAATCTGATAACACTTTTTCAGACTAGCACATTTAAT
Source organism: Protobothrops mucrosquamatus (assembly GCF_001527695.2). NCBI lineage: Eukaryota > Metazoa > Chordata > Lepidosauria > Squamata > Viperidae > Protobothrops > Protobothrops mucrosquamatus. The sequence goes on from NW_015388689.1 coordinate 171,608, forward strand.
TAAAAACCATAAGCTTTCATGAGCTACAGATCTTTCATCAGATGCATGAAGTGGCTAAACTGATGTAGGGTTTAAATTGGAATGAGACAGGCATGTAGGTTATATGTGAGACAGCTTACAAATAATTTATCAGTTAACAACTGCAGTGTGTTAAAAACCTATTGTGTTTGTTGAGATCTAAGATAGCCTGAAACTTTTGGTGTACTTATATGTGACTTTAGCAATCTTTCACTTAACTGTCATGGTAAAGTTTTTAGACCAACGCCACGATCGAATGAGACGGCATGAGTGATGGTCCAGCGATGACGCTGAACGGCCATGCGCAACAGGATAGACGTGTCGAACAGCTGGGGGGAGGAAAGATGTCAAGATCTAAACGGAAGCTGGCTTGTACGGCTGGGCCGGAACTAGTGCGGCTGAGTGCGGGAGAGTGGGGGGGCGGGCAGGCTGATTATATATATCTTGAGCTTGCACTCTATAAGTGATAACTATTGGTGTGCTGTTCTGTTAATGCAATCCTAGGCTGCATTAATAGATGGATAGAATCAAGATCACATGAAGGATTAGCACCACTTTATAAGCCCTTGGTAAGACCTCATTTGGAATGCTGCATCCAGTTTTGGTCACCACAATATAAAAAAGACATTGAGACTCTGGAAGGAGTCCAGAGAAGAGTGACAAAGAGGATTAGGGGCCTGGAGGCTCAAACTTATGAAGAATAGTTGCAGAAATTGAGTCTAGTGGGACTGGGGATAACTTAATAGCAGTGTTCCAATATTTGAGAAGCTGCCACAAAGAAGCACTAGAAGACAAGACAAGAAGCAATGGATGGAAACTAATCAAGGACAGAACCAACCTAGAACTAAGGATAATTTTTCTGACAGTGAGAAGAATAAACCAGTGGAATAGCTTGCCTTCACATGTTATGGGTGCTCCATCACTGGAGCCTTTTAAGATGATTGGACAGCCATTTGTCTGAAAGAGTATAGGGTCTCCTGCTTGAGCAGGGGGTTGGACCAGAAGACCTCCAAGGTTCCTTCCAACTCTGTTATTCTGCTTTTGTGACCTGCCTTTTAAAAGATCCTCTCTGGGAATCAAGTTGCCTTTTGGCTTCATTGTGTGGGCAGTTTAGTCTCATGAATGCCTAGCTAAATTTCATGATTCAAATAAATGTAGTTATACTGTAGAATTTGGCCATAGATTTGGCGCTGTGTTCTAGGAAGAAGCTGCAAGCAGAAAGGCATCTGTCGCTGTCTGAAATTTTCTGGACAATGTGTCGCTTTATGCAGTCACTCTGTAGTTTTACTGTCACATGAAGGAAGTAGACTTGTTTTGTAGAGATGTTGGAGTTGATGGTGGGGCGGAGGTTTTTGCAGTCATTAAAGAATATGAGATTCTTTTCCATGATTCAGATGATGAAAATTTCATCAATGAAATTTCAAGTAAAAGAGATTTTTCAGGGGATAAATGCTGAGAAATATTGCTGTAGGCCAGCAAAGTGTCCCTGGTTGTGTTACTGATTTATAAGGATATGTTATTACCAAAGGTTACTGTAAGTAGTTATGGGTGAGTGAGATGTGCTGTGTTGACATCAGTGATGATCTTGATGGCTTGTGAGGGATATTGCTGAATACAGTATAATCCTACACAGTTGAGAATGATGGTGGTGTACAGTTGAGTGCAGAATCCATAGAATCGACATTCCAAATATGATGGTTCTGATACTTGAGACAATGGGATGGCTTGGATTGGCCTGGCTTGTATAGGCATAACAATCATACATTCATTTCTATTTCATAGTATTGCATCACAGACCTGAAAAAAACAATTTTTGTTTACATCTAGTTCATTCACTATTACAAAAATAAAAGCAGCCAAAGTAATATGCATGCAACCGGTTTTACACATTATGATAGATGTGTCATAATTATGGACATAGTATGATAAAGTAATGGATGAATCTACTCAAAGACAACAATCTGTTTGGAAATGTCTATGGAGATTCTCAGTCATCAGGTCATGGTTGTCCTAAAGGTGCTTTTTAAAAAGGCAACTGGACTTGAAGAAGTTTTGCTCCTCATCCAAGAAGCTTCTTCCATTCTGACTGAATGGTAGAGGATGGAAGGATTTGTATTCTTTGCAGTCATCTGGTTGTTAGCCCTCTTTCTGAGAGTTATTGAGGCCACTTGGAGGTTCATCTGTGCCCTCAGGCTCACCTGAATAATGCAAATAGTGTGGAACCTTCTTGGAACTGCTGAAAGGACTGTATTGTAAACAGGAGATAGGTTGTCTTGTATCCCTCCTCCTTCCATCCTGCCCCCTTCCATCCTCCACAATTCATTCATAACTGAAGAAGCTTCTTGGATGAGAAGTGAAACATGTTCAAGGGAAAACAAAGTCCATTTACCTTTTGAAAAGGCACCTTTGGGTGTTTTGAAAATGGTAAACATTATGAATTTAGTGTTATATAATAACAGTAACCATTCATTTCATTGAAGCTATTACTTTTACACAGAAGAAAGATGAGTTGTTGCTCCCCTCTCACGATAAATGTTTTACCTTAAAAATCAAAGTGCCATCTAAGATTGCAGAGAATATGGTCAATGGAGGCCACGTTCTCTGTGCAATTTTCTGTCCAATCTTTCCTTTTCTGGAGGAACCTTTTAAATGCATAGACATTTTCCTTTGGAGTAAATATAGGGATGGTAAAAATGTTCACCTGGCATATTTTTTCATGATAAGTCTACTTTTTTCCTCAATTAATCCAATTCTCCAGGTTTGCATGGCACAATAAAATAAAACATCCTTGGTTTATTTGTGAGTCACTGTCTTGTAAGAACATCACCATCATATTAACTCAGCTTCCACTTAGTTTAGCCTCAGCCCAGGTTTTAACTTGATCAAAAAAAAAAACAACCCAACTTAATTTGAGAAAAAGATGGATTGGACACATTTTCTGTGATCCAATTGCCTTAGCAAACCTACTCAGATCTGTGCATTAAGGTTTTGGTTACCAAGTCACAAACAGCTCTGTGTATGTGGGCAGTCTGCTAGCACCTAATATTCAACAGGAAAATACACTGAGATAAGGAACAAAGGAGTGAAATTTCCCATTAAAAGCTTCTGCCTGCCACTACCACCTTCTCTGATGCTTCAGAGCCTTACTTGTGGGGATGGAGGGAGGGGCCGCGGTTTGCAGGGAAAGAGAGAAGAAAGAACGAGTAAGCTTTCCTTTTACTCAGGGATTACTCAGCTCTCTTGACATCAACACAGTTATGAGCCTCTCTGTCTTTTACAAATTACACCTTGAACAATTCTAAAGCTTTAAGCTCAGGTATACGGCTTCTTCTTTAAACATCAATGCAATTCTTTTTTTCCCCTCAGGAATGTGGACTGAGGTGGCATTTAATTTTCCTTTCCTCCTCAGAGTTCCTGAGTTCAGTCTAATTGTTAGTCAAAAGAGTGCCATACCAGCTTTTTTTTAGGCTTTGTGGCTCTCAGAATTTAAAGCATTCGTCTTATCTCTTCCCCAGCCCCCTCTCTTCACACAAACATTTAATTTACAAAACTGACATATTAGTTTGAATGACCTGTGAGAATAAATGAATAACACTGTGTGTTCGTTTGCTGTACAACGGGCAACATTTTCTCAAAGATTGTTTTTAATTGAAACCATTCATCATTTTGAATGGAGAATGTATTCATTAGGAAGTGATGTCTTTGAAAAGGATGGGAGGCTTAGAAGATCAGCAGTAATAGAAAATGAAGGGCTGCCTCACATCGTTACTTCTTCCAGTATGGAGATTAATACACATGATGGTAATGTGTGTAAAACACAAACTGCTTATGGCTGCTCGGGTGTATCTATTTTATTCAGGATGTATGTAGGAAGAAGCCACACCGATCAACAGCATGTTGGATAGCGATGCTAACAGACAATATGAGGGTCTACGACATTTCAACAAAGTTGAGTGATGCTGCTTGCATTTTAGGCAAGCTATTACACTGGTTGATTGCTCTCATCATTAGAACATTTCTCAGTTCATCCAACGAAGAGAGAAACCAATAAAAGGTCGGTAACAAAGAACAGAACGGAAAACTACGAAACCTTTTATCAAACTGGGGGAGTAGAAACAACCTTCGGGAAGTCTATAACCATGTGACCATAATACAGTGGGGATCAGGAATAAAAGTAATCTGATCTAGTCACCAAGAGTTGGAAAAATTACGACACTGGGGTTGGGGTCGTAAGTTGAGGACTAAACCAGTCGTAAGTCGAGGACTAAACCGGTCGTAAGTCGAGGACTAAACCGGTCATAAGTCGAGGACTACCCAACCGGTCGTAAGTCGAGGACTTTCCCTGCCCGGGAGTGCCGCGCATGCGTGGTTCCGCCCCCTGCGCCGGCCGAGGCGTAGCTGGCAAGCGGCAGAGACGGAGCAGGCCGACCACCAGCTGGCCCAGCCCAAGGGAGGTAAGGCACCTGCCAGAAAAGGGAAAAAATGGCAGACAAAAAAAATGGCAGACAAAAAAAATGGCGGACAGCCTTGCTTGGTGACCCCCATGAAATGGTCGATCGACCCCAAATGGAGTCCCGACCCACAGATTGAGAACCACTGGACTAGATATACCCAATTCCTGCAACCGTTCTTCGTATGTTTTAGCCTCTAGAGTCCTGATCATTTTTGTTGCTCTTCTCTGCACTCTTCCCACAGTCACAACATCTTTTTTTTATATTGTGGTGACCAAACCTTGATGCAGTATTCCAGATGTGGTCTTACTAAGGCTTTGTAAAGTGGTACAAGAACTTCAAGTGAAGTTTTAAATAGCTCGATATTTCATTAAATCTTTTAAGGGAAACTTTATGGGAAAATGCAAGATCAACAGCAAACATTTGGCAAATAAGGCTGATTTTTTTAAAAAAAAGTTCTTAAATTTTCATGATGGAAAAACAGCATGTGAAGACACCTACAAACTGACACTATTAACACTAGTCACTATTGATCACCAGTTTCTCCATTTACCAATTGCTCTCAAATGGAGATGGGCCACATATAAATTTAATAAGTAAATAACACATAAATAACATACTGAGCCATGGTGGCACAGTGGTTAGAACGCAGTACTGCAGGCTAACTCACTGTTCACTGCCAGGAGTTCGATTCTCATTGGCTTCAGGTTGACTCAGCCTTCCATCCTTTTGAGGTTGGTAAAATGAGGACCCAGATTGTCAGGGGCAATATGCTGACTCTGTAAACCTTGAAAAAAGTGGATGTTTGGTTTTTACAATTGTGGGACTCAGATTCTTTGGAAGAAGAATAGATGTTAATTAAGAAATGATATATTGGGAGCCCCTGCACTAGAAATGGAATCAACTAATACATGTAGATTCTATCCAATCACAGACATGACATTACTTTTATAGCATTAGTTCCACAGCTTTCCACATAGCTGAGTGTCATACTTAAGTGGGTATGATAAATTTTCAGAAAATGGCACATACCAATAGCAATAGCACTTAGACTTATATACCGCTTCACAGTGCTTTGCAGCCCTTTCTAAGCAGTTTACAGAGTCAGACTATTGCCCGTAACAATCTGGGTCCTCATTTTACCGACCTCAAAAGGATGGAAGGCTGAGTCAATCTTGAGTTGGTTAGGATCGAACTCCTGGAGTGAGCAGTGAGTTAGCCTGCAGTACTGCATTCTAACCACTGCACCACCATAGCCTAGATTTTGCACATCAGCACTTTTCTTCAGCTGGATGTTCTCTTGAATTTCATGCAAGCTGGTCCTGCTTTTTAAAGGAAATTCTTTGGACACCTGATTCTGATGCCTGGCTTTGTTTAGAAATGTGTTTGTTTGTTTGTTTTTTAAAGCCCTCTCATTTCATTTATTATATTAAAACTATTTTCACTTCATATTTGATAAGGGTATAATCCTCACCCTAAAATAAATGTAATTGTTACTGTTTCATGTGCACAAAGCTAATGTCTGAATTCTTCTCAATGAATTCTTTAGAGATTTTATTTGCTCAGGTTTCCTAGATGTGCACCAGAGGTGAAAGTTAGATGGCAACTAATATTTTGCTAATAATAATTCATCATAAATATGAAAAACATAGAACAAATTAGACCCATCTAAAAGAGCAAAGCATAAATGCCAGTTGCAAGAATGACAAATTTGAAAGACAGTCTGGTGCAGAAGCCTAGTTTACATGCACTTAAATGATGGATGTGGAACATGACTTCAAGGTTACTAAATAAGTGCACTGCATGGAATGTCTATAGGCAATTCATCATTTCAATGAACAGCAAAGAGCCACTTACAATCCTAGCACATCACACCATATATTAAACTCAAGACACTGATGAACCATTCTGATGTCTCCTGAACATGTAGAACATCCCTCACTGGGAATAAGGATTGCCAAAGTTTGATTTCCAGAAAGCAAAACAGTGCTTTAAAAATATTTAATTCATATATTTTACCTTATTAGCAATATGCTAGATCAAATTTACTTAAATGTGGTCTGTGTAAAATACAAGGAAAGTCCCAGTGCTTTCTAAAATATCCACGTTAATTGCATGTTCTGGGAAGAAGAAGAAAATTTATCATTCTGGAGCAGTCACTGACAAAGCATCTACAAAATTTACTGTGGCAGAATTATAAAAACCCATCTGTCATATTCTCTGGAAAGATTTATGGAAAAAAATCACTTATTTTTAATTTAGGGATAGGGTTGTAGATCAGTGATAAAGTTCCAGCATCTTGGAGAAGGCTAAAAAAACCTCTGTCCCCAACACTGGATACTCTTTGGCAGTCAATGCTGAAGGAGAGGTCAATGGACTGACACCACCTAAGATAGCTTCCTGGAGATCTACTGTAGATGTGCCAAAAAAAGGTTATCCTTTCACCAGAGGAAATTCTCTTGTGCTCATAGCTATGCTGATAGCCTTCTAGAAAATAATGTCAACTAGTTTAATTGAGAAGAATATTATCAACAGTAAAACTCTGCAACATGGATGAAGAGAGTTGTGAAATGAACAAAGGGTGCTCATATTCTGCCTATGATTATGAAGTTTTACTCCCTCATTACTAAAAAAGGGTAAAGGTTTCCTCTGTCCAGTCACATCTGACTCTAGGGGGCAGTGTTCATCTCTATTTCCAAGTTGAGGGAGCCAACATTGTCCGAAGATGCTTCTGTGGTCATGTAGCTGGCATGACTACATGCCGAGGTGCAAAGAATGCTCTTACCTTCCCACCAAAGTGCATGTTTTCACAAGTGCATGTTTTCAAACTGCTAGGTTAGCAGGAGCTGGGGCAGGAACTGGAGCTCACCCTGTAATGCAGTACTTTGGTTTTGAACTGTCAACCTTTTGGCTGAGAAGCCCCAGCATCTTAACCGCTAGGCCACCACTAGAACCTGTTAATTACTTCATGGACCTGTATCTCAATCTGCTGCAAGTTCTATGCCAGCTTAAGAAAACAGACAGAATCTCTGCTTCCTCTGCACATCTTTTGCACTTTGAAAAACCAAGAGTCACCAGCCTGATTCTCATATTTTAGATAGCAGCTGATATAAAGGACCATTGTTTGTGATCCTGGAAAGCCATTGCCCATCAAACAATAGCAGACTCAGTGAGCACATAATGGCTGGATTCATGCTGAGCCATATTGTACCTTACAAGTAGTCCTTGACTTACAACAGTTCATTTAGTGACCATTCAAAGTTACAACAGCACTGAAAAAAGTGACGTATGACTTTCTCATACTTATGACTCTTGCAGCATCTCCATGGTCATGTGATTAAAATTCAGATGCAATGTATTTAGACAGTTGCAATGTCCTGGAGCCATGTGATCATCTTTTGTGACCTTCAGATAAGCAAAGTCAATGGGGAAGCCAGACTCACTCAACAACCATGTTACTAACTTAACAACTGCAGTGATTCACTTAACAACTGTCTTGCTTAGCAACAGAAACTTTGGGCTCAGTTATGATTGTAAGTCAAGCACTACCTGTATTTGGTTTGGATTTATAACAATGGGTGAATCTAACCATGGATTTTACTAAACCATACTTCATGGCTTAGATGAGTGAACCCAATAACCTATGGTTTACTCAACGGTGGGCTTAGTACAACGGTTATGAGCCCATTCAATTTGTCCTATGACAAATTGTCCTATGATAAGGGAGGTCCTACGTAACCCTTCATGTTTCCCTTTCCCTTTTACAAATCTTTTCATCTGGATTATTCTACATGCACTTTACATGCAACCATTTCACATTATTGCAGCTTACTACATTGTGTTTGTGTAGTAATGCAATCCATACACAATGACTCGTCAATATCACTGACTGCTGATTAGGCTGGAAAGTGGCTTCAGTATCATGCATTTAGTAAATTAGATGGCAATTGCATGGATGATTGAATGCAAATGACAGATAAATCTATAGGACCGTGAAGACTTTCCCGTGACTAGCTTTGGGGAAGACAATTTATTTTATTTTTTTTGCAACAGAGATGCAGTGATGTGTCAAACACTCAGCAGTGTACAGACTCTTAATTTTCTGAGGCCTAGAAGAGGTGCTTACTTGCTTTTGGGAATGATTGTGAAATTGGAGATCTGATTTATTTGGTCTTTTTCTTTTATACTACAGTTAGCATTGTATTGAAATTTGCTTTGGCTTTCCCCATTTGTGAAGAAGGAAGGATGGGTTGGACCCAAATTCTGATGAGAATTCAAGGTTGGAGAAAGGGGAAGTCATGAGACTTTTACCATTTTTTCCTTCTTGACATTACAACTCTCTTGCTTCATCTTCTTTCAAAGGGCACAATATGAACAATCAAGTGATTCTTTGTAAGAAAAAGACAGCTAACTAAGAGCTATTTTTTTTATAGAAAAAAGGATAGGAGAGAAACTTGATAACAGTATGTTGATCCCTTCCAATTCTTGTTAGGATTTTTTTATTGTCTGTGAAAGCGACAAGAGAAACTTCTTATAACAGAATAACAGAGTTGGAATGGACCATGGAAGTCTTCTACTTCAACTCCCTGCTCAAGCAGGAAACCCTATACCAGTTCAGACAAATGGTTGTCCAATCTCTTCTTAAAACCTCCAGCGTTGGAGCACCTGTAACTTCTGGAGGCAAGTTGTTCCACTGATTCAGTGTTGTCACTGACAAGAAATTTCTCTTTAGTTCTAGGTTGCTTCTCTCCTTGATTAGTTTCAATCCATTGCTTCTTGTTCTGCCATCAGGTGCTCTGGATAATAGGTTGACCCCCTTTTCTTTGTGGCAGCCCTTGGATATTGGAACACTGCTATTATATAACCCATAGTCCTTCTTTTCATTAAATTAGACATTAAATTAGACATACCCAATTCCTGCGACCATTCTTTGTATGTTTTAGTCTCCAGTCCCCTAATCATCTTTCTTGCTCTTCTCTGCACTCTTTCTAGAATGTCAACATCTTTTTTATATCACAGTGACCAAAACTAGATGCAATACCAAGGCATTATAAAGTGATACTAACACTTCAATGTGATCTTGATTCGATCTCTCTGTTAATGCAGCATAAGACTCCATTGGCTGGTTTTTTTTTACAGCTGCAGCACAATTATGTCTTTCATTGAGATTCTTGCAGTACATAATGTTGTATCAAGATATATCATAAATGGCATTATTATGCAAAAGTGTTCCAGTACAGTACAACAGCAATGAAAAAAGTGACTTAGGACCGGTCCTCACATTTATGATCATTGCAGCATCCCCATGGTCATGTGATCAAAATTCTTGGCAACCGGCTTGTATTTAAGATGGCTGCAGCGTCCTGGTGTCACATGATCGCCATTTGCAAACTTTCTAGCTGGTTTCCGACAAGCAAAATCAATAGGGGAATTCGGAGTTGCTTTACAATCACATAGTAATTCTCTTAACACCTGCAGAGATTCATTTAACAACCATGGCAAAAAAGATTGTAAAATTCAACATGACTCAATTAACAACTGCCTCACTTAATAATGGAAATTTTGCTCCCAATTGTGGCAGTAATTGAGGAACACTTGTATCTCTAGGTACAATTAGTAAATAACTTTATGAGCCCCTTAGACAATCTGTTTTTACTTACTTACTTACTTACTTACTTACTTACTTACTTACTTACTTACTTACTTACTTACTTACTTACTTACTTACTTACTTACTTACTTACTTACTTACAAAGTGTATATAGCCACCCATCTACCAGAAGGAACTTTGGATGGTGAACAAAATGAAAACACCATAAACCAAAAGGTTGAGCTTCCATTAAATCTCATTCTCATCCACCAACTAGCTTATGCCAGCTCCATCCTGGCCCCTTTGCTGGGAGAAAGGTAGGTCTTCGCTGCATTCCTGAAGGTTAACAGAGTTGTGGTTATCCATATTTCTGGGAGGCAGGAAGGCTGTTCCATAAGGTAGGTGCCATGACAGAGAAGGCCATTTTCTCTGTCATGTAATCCACATTTTTTTCCAGGCATTCTCAAACACCCCCTCCAGAAGATATGATTTAAACAAGGAGAGGTTGACCAGTCTTTTCTCAGTCTTTTGTCAGTTTTCTATATTTTCAGTCAGGGCTCCATTCTGTGCTGGCTTTGAATGCATTAATTTTTAAAACTCTTATTTTCAAAACATATTTTCGCACAATACATATTTCTGAAGCTGTTTTGTTGTGGAACATGGATGCTAAAACATATGGACCCTCCATTTGTTGTATACAACATTCCACCTAGCAAATTGTTTTCTTTATGATACAGAAGGAAAGTCCTAAATTTAATCTCTATTGCTACTACCATGTACACAAAAACTGGAATAACCAAAGGCTACTCCCTTTGAGGCTATCCATGTTAATTACTTACAGTATTGTTTCTAGACAGCTATATAGCTAATATAATGTAAACCCTTCATGTCTTTCTGTGTATTATTTTGCCTGCCTTTTACACCGATTTTGCCAGTTAACTGTGCCTTTTTATGTTTGCTGATGCTTAATAAATAAACATCAAGCATTGTTTTGTGTGTATGGGCGTCTCTCTCTCTCTCTCTCTCTCTCTCTCTCTCTCTCTCTCTCTCTCTCTCTCTCTCTCTCTCTCTTTTTCTCTNTCTCTCTCTCTCTCTCTCTCTCTCTCTCTCTCTCTCTCTCTCTCTCTCTCTCTCTCTCTCTCTCTCTCTGTGTGTGTGTGTGTGTGTGTGTGTGTCTGTGCCTGTGCCTGTGCCTGTGCCTGTGTGTACATTTTTGCTAGTTGGATAATAAATGTGCTTGCTCTGATGGAGGAAAACTGAACTTGGAATTATTCACAGTAATTTTCCAACACAATTGCTATTCTGGAGAAATACTACAATCATTTTTTATGAGGAAGGCTGGTAATCAACCATTAGAGAAACCATGAGAACAACTGCAACAGGTTCCCTTAGGGTGAATGTTACCACAAGGGAAGGGGCATTCATAGCTCCCCTTGTAAAGTGTAGTTGTGTAGAAAAAGGATAAACCTTCAAATGGTCCCTATAATTGCACAAGCTTTTTCTGCCAAAGAACACATATTGCAGCTGAAGAGAAAATGAGAATATTGATGGCAGCTAAGAAAGTGATCTCGTGTACCAGATGCTAGGTCTCTGTGTGTATGGGTGTGCTTGTGCATCTCTGTGTGTATGTGTGTAACATAAAGATGTAAACTGTAAAGGCCAATGTTTCTACATACTTTGATAATAAATGCAGCCTCAACAAGCACCCATAAATTACTCTCATCCTGCTGGGACTACTTTGATGCTGAAGCATTTGCTGGTGTTTGGCATGCTGCACAACAACTGGTCTGCTGCTGTGGCAGGAGAGGAGTTGTTGACCTCCACAACCTTGGCTAATTGGCCATCCACAACAGCATTTCAGATTGGGATAAAAAGTCAGCCGAGACATCCTCATTAAACAGAAAGGCATTCATGCACTAGACAATCTAAGTATCTGAACGCAACTCTGACACACAGTGACTGATGATGAAAAGGCAGGAAAATCGGATGCAAAGAAGACTGCCACTCCTACCTGGCTACATGGAAAGCCTTTATAAGTGTATGTTGTGAGAAACATAACGGTAGCCTCCTTCAGGCTAACCTTATTCCCCTGACCAAAGTTTTTAGGCCAGTGTTTTTCAGCCTTGTCAGCTTTGAGATGTGTGGACTTCAACTCCCAGAATTCTCCAGCCACCATGCTGGCTGGGAAATTATGGGACCTGAAGTCACACGTATTAAATAACAATAGCAACAGCACTTAGACTTATATTCTGCTTCATAGTGCTTTACAGCCCTTTCTGAGCAGTTTACAGACTCAGCATATTGCCCCCAACAATCTGGGTCCTCATTTTACCAACCCCGGAAGTATGGAAGGCTCAATCTGGAGCTGGTCAGGATTGAACTCCTGGCAGTGAGCAGTGAGTTAGCCTAGAAGAAGGGGACGACAGAGAATGAGGTGGCTGGATGGAATCACTGAAGTAGTAGGCATGAGTTTAAATGGACTCCAGAAGATGGTAGAGGACAGGAAGGCCTGGAGGAACGTTGTCCATGGGGTCGCGATGTGTCGGATACGACTTCGCAACTAACAACAACAACTGCACTTTAACCACTGTGTCATTGCTATGAACATTGAGAAACACTGCTTTAGATGCTTCTAGGAGCAGTGTACAAACACAAATGATATGACCTTATTATAGGTTGGGTCACTCTTACTGAAAGTAGGGATGGGAATATATGAGTTTAGTTAATTTCTGAATACAAACTTATCTAGTATCCGAATTCTGAATTACTAGTCTAACTGAAAGTTACCGCAAATTCACAGAACAATACATATTACAATTCAGTGCATTTGGAAAAAAACAAAACAGTACAGATAGTCCTCGGCTTACAAGCCCAAAATTTCTGTTGCTAAGTGAGACAGTTGTTAAGTGAGTTTTGCCCCATTTTATGACATTTCTTGCCACAGCTGTTAAGTGAATCATTGCAGTTCTTAAGTTAGTAATAGGGTTTTTGAATAAATCTGGCTTCCATATTGACTTTGCTTGTTCCGGGAAGGTCGCAAAAAGTGGTCACATGACCCCAGGACGGTGCAACCATCATAAATATGAGCCAGTTGCCAAGCATCTGAATTTTGATCATGTGACCATGGGGATGCTGCAATGAAAAATGGTCATAAGTCACTTTTATCAGTATCATTGTAACTTTGAATGTTCACTACATGAACTGTTGTAAGTTGAGGACTACCTGTATTCTGCACAAATAATGATGAAATAAATATATCCTGCAGTATATTCTGCATAAATAAATATACCCATGAGGATAGTGCACAGATATGGACTGGACTGAAAAACATGTGTCCAATGGGAAATTCATACATTAAAAATGTGTTGATTTGAATCAAAATTCAAATATAAAATAAACAGAAAAACAAACCTTCAGCAAACCAAACCTGATTCACAAAGATGGGAAACTGAAAAACCCTACTTTGCTTGAAGGGATCTGCCATAGTAAGGACTGTGTATCTGACATCTGGTTTTAAATTAATGAACCATTAAAGAAAAGAAGGACCTTGAAGATGTCCATCAGTATTTAGCACCTGGGAAATAGGCAAAGCAATCAGGCTGCTGGTAGCTGATCCTAGGTTTCCCAGGGACAGTGATTAATTAATTTCTATTTCTCGCTGTATTATAGCAATTAATGCCAGATTTTCATCTATATGTTACCTAGTTTTGAATGCATGCTTGTTTTATGCAAGCCAGCAACATTTCTTGTTTATCTTACTGACTTGGCTCACGTCTTATGCTAAGCTATAATGTGACTTTTAAACTAGACTTTATCTCTTTTGTAAACTCAGTCAATTGTAATTTATTCAGCAAATCATGGTTAAGTTATTCATAGCTTAGTGTATGATGTATACAAGGCATTTATCTCTCCCGCCCTCTCTGGATTCCCCTATCACATTAAGTAAAAATGTGATGTGTTTAGTTGTGGGTTACAAAGTTGTTTGAACCTAGCCACTCTGGCTTCATAGCTCAGTCTGACTTACTACCAGTAGAGCCAGCTTTTGTGTTATAGAAGTAACCATCCTCTTTAGTTTACAGCTACTGCAGCCTTCCCACCTCAAAAACCTGCTATGTTGCTTAACACAATTTCTGGGACGGGGGGGGGGGGAGATAGCCCACCACAAGCTAAGAATTTGAAACTCCTTTCTGTGGAAAAACTAGTTATTTCCTTCCATTCCATTACCCTTATCAAATCCTCTTTCTTAACATATTTTCTTCTTTTTTGTAGATCAGCCACAATGCTTAAGAAGCTTTTTCTATTTCTGTTTCTGTGCAGGTTTTCCAAAGCAGGAGGGGGAGGGACCTCTCCCCAGGGACAATCCAACACCTTCCCTCCTGGCACATAATGCATTTATTGATCTCTGCAGAAATCCTGATGGGGAGCAAATGAAAAATGCAAATGGAGCCACCCAAAGCAAAACAGGGTGTGCTCAGGGGAAGCCAGGCCAATGTGTCACCAGTGTTCAGTCTTACCTTTTCGCTTTCCCGTTGCTATACCACAGAGTGCTTTTGGCAGTAATTTCCTTTTTTTTAAAAGCACCTTTTCTAGAAATGGCTTATTTTGCTCATGCTTGAAACATTCTTCCACCTGGTATTAAGACTCCAAAGCTACAGGCTATACTTCTGATATCCCAGCTTTAGATCATAAACTACAGTTCTCAGCCATGATGACTATGTTCACACAGGTTTCTAAATCAAACTAAACACATCACACCATATATTATGTATCGGGTGAACCAGGGCACAAGGCTTATTCAACAAATTATACAGGTAGCCAGTGTTTTTTTTCTAAAAAAAAAGGTGCTGGAACTCACACACGTCATACAACCCGCCTTGCCTACCCTACAAGGTTCCATCCCCAAAAGGTGCCGGAACTCCATTCTGGGCATTCTATGAGAAAAAAAGCCCTGCAGGTAGCCCCCGACTTACAATCACAATTGATCCCAAATTTTCCATTGCTAAAGCAAGGCAATATTTAGAACAGAACAGAATAACAAAGTTGGAAGGGACCTTGGAGGTTTTCTAGTCCAACCCCCCATACAAGCGGGAGTCCCTGTCCCTTTCCAGACACGTGGCTGTCCAATCTCTTCTTAAAAGCCTCCCGTTTTGGAGCACCCACAACTTCTTGGGACAAGTTGTTCCACTGGTTAATTGTTCTCAATCTTAGGAAATTTCTACTTTGTTCTAGCTTGCTTCTTTCCTTGATGAGTTTCCATCCGTTGCTTCTTGTCCTGCCTTCTGGTGCTTTGGAAAATAG